>NW_021703772.1:76297447-76319868 GCF_005190385.1 Monodon monoceros
GAGGCTGCGACAGTGAAAGGCCCGCGCACCGCGATGAAGAGTGGCCCCCGCTCGCCACAACTAGAGAGAGCCCGCGCACAAAAACGAAGACCCAACACAGCCAAAAATAAATAAGTAAATTTATAAAAAATAAAATAAAATAAAAAAAATTAATTCCAGCTTTTTATCTTGGCAGCAGGGATCCGGACCTACCCAATGAGCTCCTCCATTCCCTTTAACTATTTATCTGTACTTAAAGTGTTTAGTTATACCAGTAAATGCTTCACACTTTCCCACCTTGGTGCATTTTTTCACATCAATTTGCCACTTGAACTTTCCTTTGTAAACTCCCCTTATATGTTCATACCTGCTCCATTCTTAAGTCAATGCAAAGTTGATATATTCCATACAGGCTGGCCTTAGTACAAGCCTCTTCCCTCCAGTTTGGTTGTACTCTTTCCCTTCTACCTTGTACTATAGCACTCTGTTTCTCTCAAGGCAATTGTCACTTCTTATTGAGTATTATGAGTACTCAGTATTTGACTTCCATATTTGAAAGTCAAAATTACCTGCAATTTTATTTCTGAAATTGCAAAAAATTCTTTGCTTACATCTGCTAAATTGATAATAAAGATGCCTTCACTAATTCTAGGGTGTTTAAAGACCTTATCCTCTACTTAGAGTTCTGGGGATTGAGTTTGATAGTATATTAGAATTACAGATATAAAGCTTTATGACAATGCAGAGTAGTAAAGAACTCAAAAAGTAAGTATTTGACATGGAAAAATACTGAAGCTTTTCAGCAGAATTTGATAAGTCCAAAGAAATTGTGATAGAATACATTTGATTATTCAGTAATGCTAAAATGCAAGGCCTGTATTTTCTCCAATAAGACAATATATCCCATACTTCACACTGGGATAACCACCATGTGTGTGAAAAGCAGGTAGACAATAAAGAGACTCTAAGAGGCAGCCAATTAGTTTTTAGGAGTATAGACTTTGTATCTAGACTGACTGGGTTCAAAACTCAGTCCCACAGTGTGACATTCAGCAAGTCACTTAAACCCTATGCTTTAATTTGATCGTCTATAAAATGGGGAAATACGTTTTGTTTTGTTTTGTTTTTTTGCGGTACGCGGGCCTCTCACTGTTGTGGTCTCTCCCGTTGCGGAGCACAGGCTCCGAATGCGCAGGCTCAGCGGCCATGGCTCAAGGGCCCAGCTGCGCCGCGGCATGTGGGATCTTCCCGGGCCGGGGCACGAACCTGTGTCCCCTGCATCGGCAGGCGGACTCTCAACCACTGCGCTACCAGGGAAGCCTGGGAAATACGTTTTAATGTAATACTCTTAGAATAGTATCAACACAAAGCAAGTACTGCACATTTAAATACTAATTTTAATGAAGAAGAGGAAAACATCTGTTTATCAAGATTATAATCAAGAAACACAAATACCATATGCTAACACATATATATGGAATCTAAGGAAAAAAAATGTCATGAAGAACCTAGTAAGGTAAGACGAGAATAAAGACACAGACCTACTAGAGAATGGACTTGAGGATATGGGGAGGGGGAAGGGTAAGCTGTGACAAAGTGAGAGAGTGGCATGGTCATATATACACTACCAAATGTAAAATAGGTAGCTAGTGGGAAGCAGCCGCATAGCACAGGGAGATCAGCTCGGTGCTTTGTGACCACCTAGAGGGGTGGGATAGGGAGGGTGGGAGTGAGGGAGATGCAAGAGGGAAGAGATATGGGAACATATGTATATGTATAACTGATTCACTTTGTTATAAAGCAGAAACTAACACACCATTGTAAAGCAATTATACTCCAATAAAGATGTTAAAAAAATAAATAAAAATAAAAAAATAATAAAAATAAAAGCTAATGGAGCCATGAATAAAAATATCAGTAAGTAACATTATGAATAGTAATAATATAAAACAGATTATAATCAGCTTTATCTTACTGTTTTCAGAGTCTAATCAATTTTCAACAGAATTGTAATATTTTAGAGCTTTAAAAGCCCTACAGATTTGGTCAACCAAATTTAATTGCAATGTAGTTAAATGACTTGTTCAAGGACCCCCCCAGGTAGTTAGTGGTCCAGTTAGGAAAACAATTTCTTTCTACATATAAATTATCTATTTATCTATCTATCTATCTATCTAATCATCTGCCAATCCATTATCTCTCAATTTATCCTTATAACTCACACAGCAAAAGATTCGAGGTAGCTAATTCAAAATACACTTTTTCTGATTTCAAGCTCCAAATTTATGTACCACGTTTTCCTGTGAATGTTACTACTGCTCTTCAAATCAATTTCTTTTAAAGTTATTGAAACATCATTTCTTCTCACTAATCCTTTGATATATCAGGATTCTATTTAATCTTACTTGGCAAATAACCAAGATCTCTGGAGAAAAAGTGTAAAGAAGATTTGTGAGACCATAGCTCAGCTTTAGGCTGTTATTTGAAACAGTCAAATTACACAATACCTAGACTGTTAATGTTTAGCTCTGTATTAATAACATTTCTCATATATTATAAACCACGATAAAGAAAAATGATAAGCATAAATATTTTATTATTTACACAAATGTGAGGCAAATAGTTGAAATGTTTCCATAATTTTGATTTTTTCAAATCATAAAATACAATGACTTCATTTTGTTAACCTCTGTGAAGGTTTAGAACCCAAAAGAAAATTAGACGCTGTGAGTATCTCTCTGTCCTTCCATATTCTGTCAAGTATACTCAATATAGAAAACGGAAGAAAGGAATCAAAGGCATAGCCATCCTTTTACTAGAGTAACGAATAATTGCATGTTGAATGTAATTAAAGTTTTTTTCAGAGAAAAAAATGGGAAGTTTAGTGGAATACTGCACACCACAACACTCATTTGAACATATGCTGAGTAAGGAAATGCAGATTTTGGTAGAGAAGAAACTGTTACTTTAAAAGTTTATGCTGACTTAGGCTCTGAGAAAGGGAAGCTTGCTCAAATCCTGTAGAGTTTATGGAACACAGTTTCAAAGTTATTTTTATTTTTTCTTTATTTTATTTTTTTAGGTTTTGACAAGGTTTAACTTACTTTTCTTTTTTTGAATTTGATTTTATTTTATAGAGCAGGTTCTTATTACCTATGTATTTTATACATATAAGTGTATATATGTCAACCCCAATCTCCCAATTTATCCCACCACCATCACCCAGGCCCCACCCCATTTCCCACCTTGGTATCCATACATTTGTTCCCTACATCTGCTTCTCCAATTCTGCCTTGCAAACCGGTTCATCTGTAGCATTTTTCTAGATGCCACATATATGCATTAATATATGATATTTGTTTTTCTCTTTCCAACTTACTTCACTCTGTATGACATTCTCTAGGTCCATCCACGTCTGTACAGAAAAAACAATTTCATTCCTTTTTATGGCTGAGTAATACTCCATGGTATGTGGGTACCACATCATCTTTATCCATTCCTCTGTTTTTGGACATTTAGGTCGTGTCCATGTCCTGGCTACTGTAAATAGTGCTCCAATGAACGCTGGGGTGAATGTGTCATTTTGAATTATGGTTTTCTCTGGGTATATGCCCAGTAGTGGGATTACTGGGTCATATGGTAGCTCTATTTTTACTTTTTTAAGGAACCTCCATACTGTTTTCCATAGTGGCTGTATCAATGTACATTCCCACCAACAGTGCAAGTGGGTTCCCTTTTCTCCACATCCTCTCCAGCATTTGTTGTTTGGAGATTTTCTGATGAGGCCCTTTCTAACTGGTGTGAGTTGATACCTCATTGTAGTTTTGATTTTCATTTCTCTAATAATTAGTGATGTTGAGCATTTTTTCATGTGTTTGTTGGCCACCTGTATGTCTTCTTTGAAGTAATGTCTATTAAGGTCTTCTGTCCATTTTTTGATTTGCTTTTTATTTTTTTAATCAAAGCTACTTTTTAAAAATTTTATTTTCTAACATTGTTATTGGAGTATAATTGCTTTTCAATGGTGTGTTAGTTTCTGCTTTATAACAAAGTGAATCAGCTATACATACACATATTTCCCCGTATCTCCTCCCTCTTGCATCTCCCCTCCCACGCTCCCTATCCCACCCCTTTAGGTGGTCACAAAGCACTGAGGTGATCTCCCTGTGCTATGCACCTGCTTCCCACTAGCTATTTATTTTACATTTGTTAGTGTATACATGTCACTGCTACTCTCTCACTTCATTCCAGCTTACCCTTCCCCCTCCCCGTGTCCTCAAGTCCATTCTCTACATCTGCATCTCTATTCCTGTCCTGCCCTTAGGTTCATTAGAACCATTTTTTTTTTAAATTTTAGATTCCATATGTATGTGTTAGCATTCAATATTTGTTTGTCTCTTTCTGGCTTACTTCACTCGGTATGACAGACTCTAGGTCCATCCACCTCATTACAAATAACTCAATTCCGTTTCTTTTTATGGCTGAGTAATATTCCATTGTATATATGTGCCACATCTTCTTTATCCATTTCTCTGTTGACGGACATTTAGGTTGCATCCATGTCCTGGCTATTGTAAATAGAGCTGCAATGAACATTGTGGTACATGACTCTTTTTGAATTATGGTTTTCTCAGGGTATACGCTCAGGAGTGGGATTGCTGGGTCGTATGGTAGTTCTAGTTTTAGTTTTTTAAGGAAGCTCCATACAGTTCTCCATAGTGGCTGTGTCAATTTACATTCCCACCAACACAGCAAGAGGGTTCCCTTTTCTCCACACCCTCTCCAGCATTTATTCTTTGAAGATTTTTTGATGATGGCTATTCTGACCGGTGTGAGGTGATACCTCACTGCAGTTCTGATCTGCATTTCTCTAATGATTAGTGATGTTGAGCATCCTTTCATGTATTTGTTGGCAATCTGTATATCTTCTCCGGAGAAATGTCTATTTAGATCTTCTGCCCATTTTTAGACTGGGTTGTTTGTTTTTTTGATATTCAGCTGCATAAGTTGCTTGTAAATTTTGGAGATTAATCCTTTTTCAGTTTCTTCATTCGGAAATATCTTCTCCCATTCAGATGGTTGTCTTTTCATCTTGATTATGGTTTCCTTTGCTGTACAAAAGCTCTTGTTTGCTTAGGTCCCATTTGTTTTTTGTTTTTATTTCCATTTCTCTAGAAGATGGGTCAAAAAGGATCTTGCTGTGATTTATGTCATAGAGCATTCTGCCTATGTTTTTCTCTAAGAGTTTTATAGTGTCTGGCCTTAAATTTGGGTCTTTAATCCATTTCAAGTTTATTTTTCTGTATGGTGTTAGGGAGTGTTCTAATTTCATTGTTTTACATGTAACTGTCCAGTTTTCCCAGCACCACTTATTGAGGAGGCTGTCTTTTCTCTACTGTATATTCTTGTATCCTTTATCAAAAATAAGGTGACCATATGCGTGTGGGTTTATCTCTGGACTTTCTATCCTGTTCCATTGATCTATCTTTCTGTTTTTGTGCCAGTACCATACTGTCTTGATTACTGTAGCTTAGTAGTACAGTCTGAAGTCTGGGAGCCTGATTCCTCCAGCTCCGTTTTTCTTTCTCAAGATTGCTTTGGCTATTTGAGGTTTTTGTGTTTCCAAACAAATTGTGAAATTTTTTGTTCTAGTTTTGTGAAAAATGCCATTGGTAGTTTGATAGGGATTGCATTGAATCAGTAGATTGCTTTGGGTAGTAGTGTCATTTTCACAATGTTGATTCTTCCAATCTAGGAACATGGTATATCTCACCATCTGTTTGTATTATCTTTAATTTCTTTCATTAGTGTCTTATAGTTTTCTGCATACAGGTCTTTTGTAACCTTAGGTAGGTTTATTCCTAGGTATTTTATTCTTTTTTGCTGCAATGGTACATGGGAGTGTTTCCCTAATTTCTCTTTCAGATTTTCCATCATTAGTGTCTAGGAATGCAAGATATTTCTGTGCATTAATTTTGCATTCTGCTACTTTATCAAATTCATTGATTAGCTTTAGTAGTTTTCTGGTAGTGTCTTTAGGATTCTGTATGTATAGTATCATATCGTCGGCCAACAATGACAACTTTACTTCTACTTTTCTGATTTGGATTCCTTTTATTTCTTTTTCTTCTCTGATTGCTGTGGCTAAAACTTCCAAAACTATGTTGAATAAGAGCGGTGAGAGTGGACAACATTGTCTTGTTCCTATCTTAGAGGAAATGCTTTCAGTTTTTCATCACTGAGAATGATGTTGGCCATGTGTTTGTCATATATGGCCTTTATTATGTTGAGCTAAGTTCCCTCTATGCCTACTTTCTGGCGGGTTTTTTATCATAAATGGGCACTGAATTTTGTCAAAAGCTTTTTCTGCATCTACTGAGATGATCATATGGTTTTTATCCTTTGATTTGTTAATAAGGTGTATCACATTGATTGATTTGCGCATATTGAAGAATCCTTGAATTCCTGGGATAAACCCCACTTGATCATGGTGTATTATGCTTTTAATGTGCTGTTGGATTCTGTTTGCTAGTATTTTGTTCAGGAATTTTGCATTTATGTTCATCAGTGATATTGGCCTGTAGTTTTCTCTTTTTGTGACATCTTTGTCTGATTTTGGTATCAGGGTGATGGTGGTCTCGTAGAATGAGTTTGGGAGTGATCCTCCCTCTGCTATATTTTGGAAGAGTTTGAGAAGGATAGGTGTTAGGTCTTCTCTAAATGTTTGATAGAATTTGCCTGTGAAGCCATCTGGTCCTGGGCTTTTGTTTGTTGGAAGATTTTTAGTCACAGTGTCAATTTCAGTGCTTGTGAGTGGTTTGTTTATATTTTCTATTTCTTCCTGGCTCAGTCTCGGAAGGTTATGCTTTTCTAAGAATTTGCCCATTTCTTCCAGGTTGTCCATTTTATTGGCATAGAATTGTTTGTAGTAATCTCTCATGCTCCTTTGTATTTCTTCAGTGTCAGTTGTTACTTCTCCTTTTCCATTTCTAATTCTATTGATTTGAGTTTTCTCCCCTTTTTTCTTGATGAGTTTGGCTAATGGTTTATTGATTTTGCTTATCTTCTCAAAGAACCAGCCTTTAGTTTTATTGATCTTTACTATTGTTTCCTTCATTTATCATTTATTTTTGATCTGATCTTTATGATTTCTTTTCTCTGCTAATTTTCGGGTTTTTTTGTTCTCCTTTCTCTAATTGCTTTAGGTGTAAGGTTAGGTTGTTTATTTGAGATGTTTCTTATTTCTTGAGTTAGGATTTTATTGCTATAATCTTACTTCTTAGAACTGCTGTAGCTGCATCCCATGGGTATTGGGTCATCGTGTTTTCATTTTCATTTGTTTTTAGGTATTTTTTAGGTTCCTCTGATTTCTTCAGCAATCTGTTGGTTATTTAGTAGTGTATTGTTTAGCCTCCATGTATTGTTATTTGTTACAGATTTTTTCCCATAATTGATATCGAGTCTCATAACGTTGTTTATGGAAAAGATACTTGATACTATTTCAATTTTCTTAAATTTTGCAAGGCTTTATTTGTGACCCAAGATATGATCTATCCTGGAAAATGGTGTATGAGCACTTGAGAAGAAAGTGTATTCTGTTGTGTTGGGATGGAATGTCCTTTAAATATCAATTAAGTCCACCTTGTTTAATGTATCATTTAAAGCCTGTGCTTCCTTATTTGTTTTCATTTAGGATGGTCTGTCCATTGGTGAACGTGGGGTGTTAAAGTCCCCTACTATGATTGTGTTACTGTCGATTTCCCCTTTTATGGCTGTTAGCATTTGCCTTACGTATTGAGGTGCTCCTTTATTGGGTGATAAATATTTACAATTGTTATATCTTCTTCTTGGATTGATCCCTTGATCATTATGTAGTGTCCTTCTTTTTCTCCTGTAATAGTCTTTATTTTAAACACTATTTTGACTTTGAGAATTGTCTATGAGAACTGCTACTCCAGGTTTCTTTTGATTTCCATTTGCATGGAATATCTTTTTCCATCCCCTCACATTCCGTCTGTATGTGTCTCTAGGTCCGAAATGGGTCTGTTTTAGACAGCATATATACTGGTCTTGTTTTTGTATCAATTCAGCCAGTCTATGTCTTTTGGTTGGAACATTTACATTTAAGGTAGTTATCAATATGTATGTTCCTATTACCATTTTCTAAATTGTTTTGGGTTTATTATTGTAGGTCTTTTCCTTCTCTTGTGTTTCCTGCCTAGAGAAGTTCCTTTAGCATTTGTTGTAAAGCTGGTTTGGTGGTGCTGAATTCTCTTAGCTTTTGCTTGTCTATAAAGGTTTTGATTTCTCTGTCGAATCTGAATGAGATCGTTGCTGGGCAGAGCAATTTTGATTGTAGGTTTTTCCCTTTCATCACTTTAAATATGTCCTGCCACTCCTTCTGGCTTGCACAGTTTCTTCTGAAAGATCAGCTGTTAACCTTATGGGGATTCCCTTGGATGTTATTTGTTGTTTTTTCCTTCCTGCTTTTTTTTTTTTTTTTTGAGTTTCCTTGCTGCTTTTAATGTATTTTCTTTGTATTTAATTTTTGATAGTTTGATTAATATGTGTCTGGGCACGTTTCTCCTTGGATTTATCCTGTATTGGATTCTCTGCTCTTCCTATACTTGATTCACTATTTCCTTCCCATATTAGGGAACTTTTCAACTATTATCTCTTCAAATTTTTTCTCAGTCCCTTTCTTTTTCTCTTCTTCTTCTGGAACCCCTATAATTCGAATGTTGGTGTATTTAATGTTGTCCCAAAGGTCTCTGAAACTGTCCTCAATTCTTTTCATTCCTTTTTCTTTATTCTGCTCTGCAGTAGTTATTTCCACTATTTTATCTTCCAGGTCACTTATCCATTCTGCCTCAGTTATTCTGCTACTGATTCCTTCTAGAGAATTTTTAATTTCATTTTTTGTGTTGTTCATCATTGTTTGTTTGCTCTTTAGTTCTTCTAGGTCCTTGTTAAACGGTTCTTGTATTTTCTCCATTCTGTTTCCCAGATTTTTTTATCATCTTTACTATCATTACTCTGAATTCTTTTTCGGGTAGATTGCCTATTTCCTGTTCATGTTTGGTCTGGTGGGTTTTTACCTTGCTTCATGTGCTATGTGTTTCTCTGTCTTATCATTTTGCTTAACTCACTGTTTTTGGGGTCTCCTTTTTGCAGGCTGCAGGTTTGTAGTTCCCGTTGTTTTTGGTGTCTGCCCCCAGTGGCTAAGGTTGGTTCAGTGGGTTGTGTAGGCTTCCTGTTGGAGGGGACTGCTACCTGTGTTCTGGTTGGTGGGGCTGAATCTTGTCTTTCTGGTGGGCAAACCACGTCCGGTGGTATGTTTTGGGGGTGTTTGTGACCTTATTATGATTTTAGGCAGCCTCTCTGCTAATGGGTGGGGTTATGTTCCTGTCTTGCTAGTTGTTTGGCATAAGGTGTCCAGCACTGTAGCTTACTGGTTGTTGAGTGGAGCTGGGTCTTAGAGTTGAGATGGAGATCTCTCAGAGAACTTTAGCCATTTGATATTACGTGGAGCCAGGGGGTGTCTGGTGGACCAATGTTCTGAACTTGGCTCTCCCTCCTCAGAGGCACAGGCCTGACACCCAGCCGGAGCACCAAGACCCTGTCAGCCACACGGCTGCTAGTGTTGGAGGGTCTCCTGCAGAGCCGGGGGTTGGCTGTGGTGTACCACGGGGACAAGGACACTGGCAGCAGAAGTTCTGGGAAGTACTCCTTGGCATGAGCCCTCCCAGAGTCTGCCATTAGCCCCCTCAGACCTAGGTTTTTGTTTTATGGGATAAAATTTTCAACATGTAGTTAAAGCTGGTCTTCCTAAAGCCAGGCTGCCTGCAGCAGCAAGTTTTTCCAGTCCCTCTTCCAAGCCTAATCAAAGCTATTTTTAAGTTCTGCTTAGTATGGGCAAGTGGCTCGTTTTTCTGCCAAAGAATCCATTTACCAAGAAATACTGGAATCAAATACCTTAACCTGTGCTTAAAGACCTATATTACCAAAAAAGGAATAGTTATTTTTTCCTTTTTCCTTAATCCTTTTTCATAATCCTCACCACCTGATAAAACTCTAAGCCTCCAAAGAGAATGTATAGTAAATGGTGCAAATTTTAATCTTTCCTTTTGCTTTCATTTAATGCTTCAGAGGGGTCAAAATAACAATGGGCCCAGATGTTTTTAAATGTTTTTGTTAATGTGATACAATTATTCAGTATATAAATGTGATATTTAGTTCATCACCCTGTAATCTTTCTATACCACTCCTGTTTTCTTCTCCTCTCAACAGACTGCTAGGAACGTCTTGTAAATTATCTTCTAAACCATTAGGAAGTAATATACTGTAAATGTACTATTTTCTCAAGGAACACAGATTTAAAGATTCCACTTGAGGTAGAATTTTTCCTTTTCTCAAAGTCAACATATATTAGATTTTAACACAAGTAGGGTTGAATGTTGGACTGTTGAACATTCTGAAGTCCTTTCAAAGTCTGTTCTATGCACAGCCTTGACCTTACCCTGTGCTGTTGCTTTAATATCTCCTATTGTAAAGAAGTGTCTCACAGGCTTTATCTGTTTCTGCTTTCTTTCCTCCAATTTAAAAGTGTATTTTCACTGGACTGAGGAAAATACAATAAAGAAAACCTGATAGATAAAAATTAAGAAATATATTACTAGTTGCTATTATAGAATTAGAAATATTGTCAGATTTGTATAAGATTTTACAGAATAAACTAGGTGTTTTTCATTTATTATACTTCCTAGAGGAACTATAAATTGGAGTCAGTAATGATTTGGGGGGAGAAAATGAAATTGGCAAAAGTTATACAAGAATACTAAAACAAATTTCATATTGCTTGATTGCATAATTCTAAAGAGACTACATTATTGCAAAAACTGTGGATCACAGACATACATGGCAAAAACATAAAGTGTAAAACTCTTAGTTGACTTTAGACTATTAAAAATAGAGACAGGGCTTAGTAAAAAATTTAGATATTAACCACCATTAAAATTTTTATTTGTGATAAAATGTTAATGGCATAGAAAAATACTAATGATATATCAATTTTTAGATTGTGTGGAAATGTATCTGGAAAGAAATGCTCTGGAAGTAAATATAACAAAATACTAAAAGAACTGGTTCATTGGTGTTCTGCTTCTTTAAACTTATAGATACTCATCACATTTATTTTTTCAATGCATATATCTGTTACTTATATTACCAGAAATAAATTTAAAATAACTATTTTCAAATAGTTTCAAATTTCATTTACTATTTTATAGCACTTCACCAGTTAAGCAAGGCAGGGAGAATAATTTTCCACTTTATAGTTGAGAAGAATTGGGTAAATTCCCAATAGGAGGAGCTTGAAATAAAACCCAGATCCTCCAAAGCCAGCTTTAATGCTTCTTCTATGATATCATACTAGAAGGATACAGGAAATAATATATGTGAATATTCTATGAGTTTTTCCCAATGATTGTAATCCAAGTTGTTATTAATACCATTGTTTAATTTATTTGATCTTCTTTATAAATTCCTAATTCCAATTGAGAGAAAAATAAATGTATGAGATCAGACAAATGTTAATAAAAATGGATACCAAAGTCAAATGTGTCAGAAGTAAAAACTCATAATTATCAATACATCTATGTTTAATTTATTATGCTAGCAAGGATTAGAAGAAAATCTAAGACTCTTTTGTTTTACTTTAGAAAAATACTGAACATGGTACTCAATGTAAGAAAGAGGGGAGTCATACTGAGAATATTAATAATGACTAAATGTGAAAAAAGTCCATAAGGTAAGACACAAAGGGTAAAGAAAGATAAATAGACTTGATAAATAACTCATAGGCTTTTAATTAAGTAATCTATTTCAATCAGTGAGAAATTAAAGTAGAGACTAACACTTTTATAACTATTTATTTAGGGTTACTTACAGAGCATAATTAGGAGACTAATGCCATCAATAAGATTAAAGAGCCAGGTTCTTTTCCAGAAGCACACACCACTCTATCAGTTGACACAATTTAACTCCTGTACATCCACTTGCTAGCCAGTTGTCCTGGCCTCTTCCCCTTATCCAGCAGACTTACAGCTGGTGCCAGATAGTGAGCAACTTTAGTGCAGAGATAGCTCTATTCAGCTTTGCATGTGTAGAACCTAACACAGTGCTCAACAGTGTTTGCGTATGTGTTTTTTCATGTGGAAAAACATGCAAAACTAAACTATTGCTCATTTCAATAGCCTGAACCAAATCAACTGAACAGTTATATTTATTATATAGAAAAAATGCATACTACACCCCCAAACTAATTAAATGATTTGGGAGATTATCTGCACTACCAGATAACTTATGCTACAAGTTAAAATATCTCATTTTTAAAATGTTGGTAATTTTAATAAGTGCAAAACATTATGTAGGCGAAAGAAAACACATCAACAGAGCATATTTGACACACAGCCTCTTGGTCTATGACCCCTGGTTTAACGATTTGATTACTGTATTGTTGCACATATAATTGAGATATTCCTGAAAAGTCACATAATTTGACTACTAAAATATCAAGGACAGTTTACTGATTAAAGAAAACTAAATAGAAAGAAGAACAAAGCTGGACTATGTATGCTATGCTATTATTCCATACTCATAACTTCACAATTGCCAAGCATGTCGCAAACTCCATTTATTATCAAAAAGAAAATATCAAAGCCCAGAGGTTGAGAATAGAATAATAAGTATAACCATTATAAACTTTACTTTAAATGAGGTATAACTAAGGTTAGGTTACAAGTTCAAGTTGTTCCTCTATGTATGCAAATGCATGATTGTATCTCTAAATGATGACTAACTAGCCAATTATAGTCACTAGAAAGTTCTGTCATAACTGACATTTTAAATAAAGCATTATAAAGAAAACCAAAATTTCAACCTAATTTTAATCACTTTAGCTATTCAGAATTCTGTTAATCAAGTAGGAAAAAAATTGTCTTTAATACCTAGAATGATTTATCTGTTTGTATGAATGTGAGAAAAATGAGCACATCCTCGAGTAATAGATTACAAGTACAAAGAAAGTTCACATTACAGCTATGCTGATGAAAATTACCTGCAGGCTATTACAACACAGCCAGTGAATTAATTAACCTTTTGCCATAAGAATCTAGAAACTTCAGCAAAGACTGAGCTTTCTCTTTCTCTTGCTCCAGCTCTCTTAGCATTGAAATACTGCTCCTTCACAGTGAAATACTGTGCAGTTACTAAGGCAAACAAATAAAATATACTCAGATTTCATCATCTCTCCATGTTATTACAATAAAATCACATAAATTGTGATGAAAATATAGCAATTTGGATGTTTCCTCTTTTGCTTTAGTTAATGAAAGATGAGAAATAATGGTAGATTTCTATGTAGATCTTTACTTTTATGAATAAGATGAGCAATTTCTTACTATGAATGTTGGCTAGCTCTTAATTATTTACCTTTTGACTCTGTGAGAAGATAAAGTTTAAAGAAGTATGTCTTTTGCCAATGTGTTAAAAAAGTAAGGATGCACATGCAATCTTTTAAACCTCTTTTTCAAATAACACATTGTCTATATTTGAGTGTATTGGTCATGTATTTCGTTAATTTTCACTTGGGATCTGAAGCTGAAAAATTATCTAACACTAAATGAAACCATGATCTAAGAAAATAGGATTTCTAACAAACAATGGTAATATGAGCCATTGTATTTCCTCAAGTTGTTAGAGGCAAGGATCAATAAGACAAGATGAATGTGAAGATGACAGCAAGAGTTAAGGACTGCTAAATTACACTCCAAATATTGACATAATAATTTCACATCCTTACGCAACTGTTTGGAACTACATGTTATTTTCTTTTTGATGTAGTTAATATATCCTTAAGAGGGTTAACAGTGCCAATATTTAATTGTCCAATAACAAGCAATGAGAGCTGTTCACTTCCATTAGCCAATTTTTTGAGCTAGTTTTAATTAACTCATTATATAATTAGTCTTGTCAATAGATAAGTCATTCTCTCAGTAGGCTAGGAGACATTCTTGTCTAGATAATGGGTTATATATATTGTTTTAGAATGTTAGGGTACTTCTTTATTTTTCCAACCAAATGATGATTTACCAGATTCACCTTTAAAGAGCTAAACTAGTGAACTCCCTCCCCAAGTATTGTTCAGGAAATCAATTTTTGGTTGCAGGCAAGAGGCACACAATAGTATCTTAAAATAAGAAGGTGATAATTTTATATTAATAAAGCAGATAATGCTTATCTAGACAACTAAATATTTATATGATAGTTCTTATTTTGTATTAAGGGCAAACACATATTTTAAACGTAAATATTTCAAATTAAGTAGCTTTTTAAATAATTTGGAACAAACAATAAATCCTTCATAATTGCTCATATATTAAAATTTTCCAAATGGAGCTTTCTTTTGTATCTATAGGGAAGATAGCTCTTTAAGGTTGGTAAACTTAAAATATTTACTAAAACATTTTTGGTTATACCTCTGTTATAAACTATATTACATCTACCTGAAGTATCAAGGCTAACACATACCTGTCACATAGAAAATTCACAATACATATATTTTGAATATAAGAATACACAGTTTCAAAAAAATCGGCACTTCTTCCAGTACTTAAATTTGTCTGTGCAATTTAAAGTAGATTTAATATTGTCATTGATTTTTATATGATCATGTAAAACGTGATAATACATATATGCATATGAATAAAAAGTATATGTCTTCAAAAGTCTAAAAAATGATCATACAAATTGATAATATTCCTTAATTATTATAGGAATACACATGCTATGCTTTGGAAGATATGCTCTACATACCTAACAGGTAATGTTCTGTCTCCTTTCCTTCTATCCATTTCTCTTTGGGGAACAGGATACCAACGGAAATTCAGTTTCCAGTTAAAACCCCCATAAGTCATGTCTGACCCGGCCATATATTCAAAGGTATCATCACTAATCACATCAATGATGGGGCATACAACTGTTTTCCTGCAGAAAAATTAAAATCAGTTTACATATAAATAATAATTTAAATGTTACCTTAGCTTCTTTAAACTTAATATAGCTGATATGTTGAACTTTATTTTGTGACTTTAATTTGCCTTTATTTTCATGTTATCCTTTTTCTCTGTAAAATTACTTCCTTTTACTGCATCTTACTTCAGTCTACTTTTATTCTATCATGTATAATCTAATCAAATATACTAACTGATCTTCAAGCTGACTTCCAAATGCATTCTAAATACTAACTCAGCGGGATGAACATGGTCTATTTTTCATAAAACCTCCACTCACAGCATGATTAGCAGAGCTGCTTTGATATTATGCATCATTTTAGCTATAGACCAGTGAAAATCAACAGCATGCGGGGAGTGAAGAATGAATGATGGCAAATTAGATCTGGTAGTCTGACTCTCAAAGGCAATAGGTAAGTTTAAAGAGATAGTTCAGAGAAAACCTTCATAGAAAAACAAACAAATGAAAATCCAAGAAGCAACGATAAAAATCATGATCATCAGTATAAGTAAATATTTCCTATGAATGACATTAGTGTCATGACAATTTCTGAGTGAATTGTCCTAGACTTATAGTTTACACTAAAATAAAAAAAGAAAAGCTTACACTAACAATCTACATATTTTAAGATGGGAAAAGATAAGCAACTTCAGTTTCTGGTGTTTTATGATCCATTTTTTCTTAAAGTAAGAGGAAGAGCCAGGAGATTTGGGGTTTTTTTTATTTTATTGAAATATAGTTGATTTACAATGTGTTAATTTCTGCTGAACAGCAAAGTGATTCAGTTATACATATACAGATTTGATACTCTTGATGGTGGCTTTTTAGGGTAAGGAACTTTTGACCATGGGAGATCATTAGGTACTCTTTTAATCCATGTTGTGCTTTCTCCAGTCTTCCCCTACTCCAGGTTTATATGTTTTATTATGGGATCAAGCTTTTGTCATCTCCACAGTAAATGTTCAAATAACTGTGCCTTGTTTGTAGCTAATTCCTAAGAGTAGAGCCTGCTTTTCATATAAGATAGAAGGTGAACATACAGTTGAATCACCCATAGATGTGGAAAGCAAGGACATGCTGTCCATTATTTATTCTGGTTTTGTAACACCAGCATCACCCACACTCATTTTCTATTTGGTCTTATATGCCACACAATTGGCCCATGCATAGAGTTCTCTGAAATTAATAGATTTAATTTAGCCTTGGAAAAGCTTCTTGGTAACTTTGGTCCTTATAAAAGCAATATCTTTCTCTCTTTCTTCATTACATTTAATAATTTAAATTATAGGGAGATGAAATTAGATCTAATAACCTTGAATAGGACTTTATTATCTAGTTATGGCAACTTTACAACATATAAGCAGGACAAGGCATTAGAGTTCATTATATGCAAATACAATCTAAATATGTTGTTAGATGAAAAAAATAAATGATCCATTCATGACCATAGTGAAACAACATTGTATTAAAAACTCACTAAGTTGAATACGAAACACGTTTTAAAAAGCAGCATAATGTATGAAAAGCTGCCAGGAAATGAATTTAAGAGGTTCTAAGTTCATTATACTTTGCCAACCTTACCTTCCTGTGCATACTGTACAATACACAGAATGGAAAAATGTTATTAGCCATATATTACACTCAGTTGACTAAAAGGTTCCCACTGCTTTCTTCA
This sequence comes from Monodon monoceros, assembly GCF_005190385.1. NCBI lineage: Eukaryota > Metazoa > Chordata > Mammalia > Artiodactyla > Monodontidae > Monodon > Monodon monoceros. The sequence goes on from NW_021703772.1 coordinate 76,314,174, forward strand.
ACTGCTACGGTTCATTTTACTGACAACTTCTATCCATCTTCCTGGCAAGTACCAAATCCTGCCATTTATGTGATATAGCTGCACTAGCTCACACTAAGCAGCCCCTGTCTTGGAAGCTTAATTAAAAACGTCAATTCTAAAAAGACCTTTCGACTGTAGGTGAAATGACTATGCAAGCAAGGTGTTATGCAATGCTTTGTTACTATATCAGACAGCAATCAGCATAGCTGTCTTCATTAGGCGCTTAGGAGTGACACTCATTTACCACCCATGTTTATGAGTATCTGCAAAAAACCCACTTCATAGCATCATCATCAGAAAGAATTTCAGCTAACTATGAGGGTTCTTAATTTCTATATTCTTCAACTTTTCAGATTTCATAATATGTCTGTACAAAAGGACAATATTATTTAAATAATTAAACATTCTTACAGCTGTGCTTTCTATGCTTTTTTTTTTTTAAATCCTGGTTTCATTTCAGTGGGGTGCATGAGTGTGAGTTTATTTTTAAGATCATCAGGGTGCCTTTGGACTAGACTTTGAATAAGGGCACTGACGTAGTAAAGGGAAGACTGTTCTGGGAGTGGGAAAAACTAAATTGCTGTTCCCATCACTTCCAATAACGGGGACAAGCTATTTAACTCACTTGTTCCTCCCTATTATTAAATACAGACAAGAATACCTGTATTACCTACCTCACAGGGTGATGGAAGACAAAGGTGCTTTGAAAATGTATTTTATAAAATATGATACTATTTTTGATTGGACTGATTTCCGTCACCTATAAAATGAATATTCAGCACATCTTTACTATTTGAATTGACTATTTCTTAATCAAATATTCAGATTCAGCATAAATAAGCCAAGGTCTTTATTAAATAAGGAGTAGGGGGCCTACTTTTTTAAAAGCTAGGAAATAAACATTCTGAAAATAGCAACTTGGAAGAAAAGTTTTGATGGACAGCTGAAAATGTCCTAACGGGTTCAGTCAAAACCCAGACAGACATAACACATGAATTCTTACCTGTCTTCCTTTATTCTTGCCAGCAAGGGCTCCAACCATCCTAACGTGCATTCACAGTGTGCATCGAGAAAAGTTATGACCTGTCCTTTTGAAGCAGCTGCTCCTCGAAGGCGGGCACGTATTAACCCAGAGCGCTCTTCCATTCTAATAATTTTTACCGGCACTTCTAAATTTTTCACATAATTATCTAATGTCAACTTGAGAAAATCTGTAATGTGCAATAAGAATTTATAAAGTTTTGAAACTGTTTTAAGACAGAGAAGAGATACTACTACCCAGATGGAAATTCAACATGCAGAAATGGTGGTAAACTCCTATCAACATTTTTTGCATTGTACAAAAGAAAGATGTAGAGATTTCATCAGTGAATTAGTATACAGTTCATTATGATTCTGTCACTTGGCTGACAAGGATAAGGATATACTAGGAAGTTAATATACCAGAATCTAATTTAGAAACTGGGCCACAATGGCAAATGCAATCTCCTTAATTATAAGTTATTTTTCTTTTACCTACACTAAAAAAAATAAAAAGACCAATATCCACAAAGTCATATAAATGCTCAGTCACAAGATCAACTGAGTTTGGAAAAAAAAGAAACACTTATGAAAATCATTTTGGCTGATTTCATAGGTTAGTAAGAACCATGGAATCATGAGATAAACTGAAAGAATTTGTTACTTGTTTCTAGAGTTGGTATATTAATGAAAATTTGATAGGTGGTTACAGAGTTAGTATAATTACAAGGAAAATACAGATCATTGCCCACTTACCTTTTTGAACACAGTTAAGCTTTCTAATTAAAAAAATATACAAAAAAAAATTTGTACCTCTTTCACTGGCATCATCTACCAAGATGACCTCAGAGAGTAGGTAGTGTGGAGAACGATTTATAACACTGTAAACAGTTCTAAGGAGAGTGCTCCAAGCTTCATTATGAAATACAATGACTACACTTGTGTTTGGAAGTTCATCAGGGTAGACCTTTGTCTTGCATCTGGAAGAGAGGAAAGAAGAGGGACATGCTAAGAAGTTCATTTTTCATTCTGATCATTGTAATAAAAATATCCATTATGACACAACTTTAGACTTGAAAGCCCCTTACTACAGAAACACTTTATGATTATCTAAAATTATTTTCCTTTTAATATTTGCTGTGAGTAATCACTTGGCACTTTGAAAATTAAATATGCATACTTACTAATATTATTTTAACTGATTTTATTTTTGACTAATTTTACATTAACTCCAGGGAACAAAGAGGCATGATTTACACAAGTCTAAGAAAGCTAAAATAGCATTCTGAGTCTATCAATAGAAGACCAGGTACAACAGGGACAGATGAATTCACTTAGTAGATATAATTGTCTTCTTTGTTTAGAAAAAGAGTTATTGTATAACTCAAAAAGTCTTAAGAACACAAAAAGGCATATGTTCACAGGGTTTTGAAGCTTGTAAAACTGAAATGATTTTTCTATTCTAAAATCTAGTCACGAATGCTTTCTATTCTGTTTGAGAATGCCATAATCCATGTCTACTTTGAGGTAAAGATTTAGGGGCCAGGATACACTTTACAGATTCTCAATGAGTACTATACAATCAAAATCGGAGATTATGAAAGGGTATAGGCTATCAGAACATCTCAAACTTTAATGTGCAGAGGAATTGCCTAGGGATTTGTTAAAATGCAGATTCTGGTTCCGAAGATCTGGGGTGCAGCCTGAGAATATGCAGCTTTTAAAAAGTTTCTAGGGGCTTCCCTGGTGGCGCAGTGGTTGAGAGCCCGCCTGCCGATGCAGGGGACACGGGTTTGTGCCCCGGTCCAGGAAGATCCCACATGCCGTGGAGCGGCTGAGCCCGTGAGCCATGGCCGCTGAGCCTGTGCGTCCGGAGCCTGTGCTCCGCAACGGGAGAGGCCACAACAGTGAGAGGCCCAAGTACCGCAAAAAAAAAAAAAAAAAAAGTTTCTAGGTGATTCAGGTGCTTCTGATCACTGGCGCACACTGTTTAGTAAGAGGTTACATCATAATTGTTATTACTTTTAGAACTTGATATTTTGAGAAAAACTTTTAATTTTGCTTATAAGTTAAAAGAACTCCAGATTTTACTTTTCAAGCCATCAATTGAAAAAGGTACATTTTGATAAATAACATGCAGTGTGTTCTAGGTGGTCATCCCAAATTTAACATGCAGATGGCTCTCACCCATATCAACTTTCAACATTTAGACATTTCTGTCATGTAATGTTAAATCACTGTGATTACAGAATATTAAAAAAAGAATGTCACTGGGTATCCAGAACAGGAATAGAAGTTTATTCACCTTAGGTTATTTTTTCCTGTAAAATATTCTAAAGAGCTAGAAAATTAAAATAATTCCATAAAGTAAAATGAACCAGATACAGCCTGCCACCAATAAATGACCTAATCTCTGACACAAAATTAGCATCGTTAAAATTAGTCTCCTTCACAGGTGAGTGAAAAAAAATCCACTGAAGTGTGGGCATCAAAGGCATGTAATAAAAGTCTGCTGAGATTTTAATCATCTTTTAAAACAGTCTAAAATATCACCTACTCAGTGAAGTGCTCTGCAATATAGCCAGATAAGAATGTGCATGTGTCTAACCGTAACATTTTTTCAGCAAATATTTATTTGAATAACATTCATTAAGCAGCCACACTATATAGGACACTGTGTAAATTAGAAAAATCAAAATGTAGGGGGTGAAAATAGGTTGATTCATAGTCATCTCTTCCCATTCTGGTAGCAAGATTCAAATGGTTTCTATACGCTTCATCATCATTTGACCTGTACCTCCAGGCAGTTCATCACTAAATGAACTTAGAAAGCTGTCTTGGTAAGTCAGAAAGGTTCTTGCCATGATTTTCCTCAAACCTCCATTCTTCTTCTTCAGCAAAACACCCCCTCACTTTCAGCATGCTGAACAAAATGTTTCATAAAGATAATCATCATCATCAATAAAGAAGTAAAGCTGGAGAAGCAGGCTGAAATCTGTCCAACAGTCAACAAATACTGGTTTAACCCAAGGATAACAGTCTATAAAGTCTACTTAGTATCATTTGGATAAAAATCATTTCTTTTAAATTAAATCTCTCACATGTTACACTTAATGATGTTACACTTAAAGATATTAATTTAGATAAATCATTTAAAATATCAAAATAAAAGCAGACATGTAGATCCAGCTTCTTAAACTATTTCCGGCATGCTTTATTTTTGCGGTTAAAAAAAGTCCACTCACAAATGTTAATTTTATATTCATCATATGTGACGAAGTTATAATGAACTAATTTACTATTAATGTAGCTATTTTGCTTACTTAGAGAAAACTTCCACCATGTAATTATTTAATGTAGCATAAAAACAAAATGTGGCTAATAGGTTATTAATTCTTCCTCTTCCTCCTATGTATGCAGTTATTTAGCAAAGAAAACTTTATATAATAATAAAATAATTTATAGGATAATTCTTGTTACATAAATTAATCATTTTCTATGTCAGTTTATCCAGTTATCTCAAGTGCATAGATACGTATGAACAAGAGTTTTTATTTTCGTGGTTTTTAATGGATTTGTGACACACTGAACTTGAATTATTGTCCGTAATTCATCAAACCTATTGTTTCACCTAGGGTTAGATACATCATGATTTTATGTTCCACTAGGAAAGAAAAATGTTTCACTAGGAAAAATTTTATGTTCCACTAGAAAAATGTTGTCAAATAAACTATAATATAATGCTTTCTTATCTTGAATAGGCTCTATTCAATACCTAAGTAAAGCCTATAGAAAAAGCTTTTAAACTTATTTGGACATAGATTCCTATCAATATTTTCAGATTTGCTTATAAATCAGTCACACTAGTTTCTTGTTGCTTTGAAGTTTCTTTCATCTATTCTAAGGGGATTTCTCCAGCTTTAGGTTGTATTGCTTAAATGAGAGGCATGCATTTAGCACATACCTCAGGAACAAAATACAAAACAACTTCATCTTGTGAGTATCCTCCTTGGTACTATACAGCTGTGCTTTGCAAACTTTTAGCTGCAAAAGAATTATGTTGGGATCTTGATAAAATTCAGATTCTGATTCAGTAGATCTGGGATGGGCCCAAGGTCCTGAATTTCTAATAAGATGCCTGGTGATGTGGACACTGCTGGTCCTGCGTTGACATGATAAGCAACAAGGCTATGTAAATCAGTTAGCTGTTGATTAACAAGAAAATATGAAATTGCAGTCATTGCTCCAACCATAAATATTGGCTTCATCAAATGAAATATAATTTTTGCCACTGTTTCCTTGTCTTTCTGTTCAGACAATAACTTTTTGTTCTAATACTGAATCATATTGTAACCTTTCTGAAGAAATGTTGAATGACAAACTCTACACATACAGTACAAACACTGCACATAACTTAGTTGAAGTTTAACTATGTAAACGGCCATCACCACATTCACACAAGCTTAAGGAATATTGCCTACATGACAACTGCCAGCTGGTAGACAATGTTTGTAACTAATCATTAACTGTAAAACTCATCCTGATTTCAGACATATAAAAGGTATAAAGCGTACACTTAAAACAGGTGAATACAATAATTTTTCTTTAGCCACAGAAAAGTACTAAAGTGTTGTTTGATTTTTTCAGGTGGTTT
>NW_021703772.1:76319878-76388140 GCF_005190385.1 Monodon monoceros
TTTTTTCAGGTGGTTTTTTTTTTTTTTTTTTAATGGCTTTAGTATCTAAACTGGCAGAGTTTTTTTTTAACTGGCTGATTTTTCCAGAAATAATTAAAAACAAACAAAACAAAACAAGGGACCTATATGATATAGGTGGAGGTAAGTACTTAAAATAAATAGTTTGGATTTCTCTAATAATCTCTTCACTCTCACACATGACAAACTCCTTCTCTGCGGTATTACAGGAAGAATTTCACCACTGTTCACTTCAGCTTTTACACCTCTCATAATAAGATTAAAGTATGTTCTCTGAAATGTGTGGTAGACATTGCTTGGTCCACACAGCTGAGTAAAGCTCAGAATCTCCAAAAGGTGGAATTGCAAAGGACTTTCAAAGTTGACTAATTCAAATATTTATTTCACAGAATACAAGTCTCAAGTCACAGAGCTAGTTCAATACTCTGCATAATAAAGTAATAAATAATACCACTAATAAAATAATTTAGTATTTAATAATATTAGTAATAGTAATGATTTCTGCTCCGTATTATATGCTAGATGTCTTAAATGATGTTGTTGGTATCTGAAAAATTAGAAAAAAGCATTTTTATGCCTTTTAAAATAATTTATATCTTTATAAATATTTATCTTTAAGTCAAAAAGAGAAGTAGATTCCCCTAGGATCATTTTATTAAAACTAAGCATAGAAAGACAGCTTTCACTGAAATTAGCTACCTATAGATCAAATACTCTTAGCAACCTGTCTTTCGAAGATATTATTTCTCTTTTATGTAAACATCTAAATAGAACTAGAAAATTTGACATAATTGTGGGAACATAATGTTTATGTAATTAACTTTGAGAGTAAAAGTGGCAGACTGCAACAGCAATTTTCATCAATTTGAAAGGAATATCTGATACCCAATACTCAAATTAAGCTCCTGAAATCTGGTATTCCAATATCATAAGCTTTATCATAGCAGCATTTCATATTTGCACTATATTTTGACATTCTAAATCTATAATAGTTGAAAGAGAATGAAAGTTTATTTCCTTTTAATTCTGTAATAATATATCTCTGGCTCTAATTCTTAGCTGCACACAGGAATCATCCCATGAGCTTGAAAAAAAATTACTGATATGTGGGTTTTAGCCACAGAGATTCTGATTTAGGGGTCTGGGGTGTGGCCATGGGTAATGGGATTAAAAAGAAATCTCTCCTGGGGATTTGAATGTGCAGCCAAAGCTGACAACTGTTACCTAAATCTATTTAACAGAAACACTGATATGATATACATACATATATATGTATATACATACATGTATGTATGTATATACATACATACATATATAAAACCTTCTTTTTGCTTACATCAACATTTTAAAATAGGATGTATAAGGTTAGTAGCTCTTGTTGTGTTTGTATGAACTAAAATAAGGCACTATTTCCTTTAATTATAAGTACTGGAGTCAGAAAGTCTCTACTTCATTTACAATCTCTTCTGTCATCTGGATACATACTAATGTTCATCCGGTTTTCTGTGTATCAGCTGTTGATTTGTAAATATATGAGAAATAAATGCAACTGCTCTTCTTTGGAGAGAATTCGGGGGTAGAATCACTTTTCCACTGTCTGGAACATGGAAATAGTGAGATAGTGTACCTATTTACCATCTTTTCCCTTGGCTATGCCCACATTATGGGAACATAGACTGTTACAATTTGATTTTATCCTTTTCAAAACCGTGTTGATGATTTCAGATAAGCTACTGGAACACAACATGCCATATTAAAGAAACATTGACTATAAAATGAGAATGGGAAATCACAAAGGATCCATAATTACACAGTGGTTTAGTTAGACACAGTGCCTTTCGGGCTCCAAACAAAGGCTGTCAACACTGTAGTTTGCATGACTTTTTGGATTGCTGCTCAGTGAATCAGCGGCTACCTTTAACTGCCTCAAACAAAGAAGAGTAATAACAGTGATTTAAAATAAAGTCTTACAAGTCCTCTATATACTTCTTATTTTTAAGAGCTGTGGGAATTGCATTGAACCTTGCAGAATTATGTGTGGTTTCCATGTTTCCCCGTCATTAACATTTATATTCACAGAGAGAAATTCCATCATTTTCCAATGCACCCATGCAAAGAAAACTTGGGCAACAGGAAAGTGTTTCTTTCATAATTGAAAGCTTGGTGCCTCAGTAAAATGAAGCACTTAATTTTGCATGGGTTTCTATATGTTGATTTGTACTTCCGTGGTGTTAAACCTTCCAAAAGTAAGTTCCTGTAAGTCATAATTACTTGACTATTTCAATTTTCTTACAAAATCAAATTGTTATTCACCTGTCCCAATCACCTTTATTTTAACATCCAGGTAGACCCTGTACTCATCCTTAACCTATTTGCTATCAGATCTATTCTTTGCTCCTTCTGTTTTCTTCTAAGTATTGGGGTGGGGGGAGCAGGAGAGTTTTTGAGCAGGATGCTTTTCCAAGACTCCCTTGCTTGTCAGTTTCTCTTTGAAATATGCCACGAGGACCTTGGGTGGAGAGCGCTGTGCAGCAGAAAGGAGGAAGAGGGAGCCAGGGAATTTCTTTCTCTCTACTTCCCTAATCCCGGGGAAGACTACTCAGCCCCTCCCCCAACCTTGTACTTCATATATGCCTCAATCCTTTTACTTATTATACTCTTTCACAACAAATACATCTAATCCAGTAGACTAGGGGCTTCTTAAAAAGAAGAGGGAAGGTTAATCTTATTTATCTCTGTGCTGCCAGAAACTAGCCTTCTGCATGTCACAAAATACATTTAGTAAGGGGTTGACGCATGAAAACTTCACCAAGAGGCAGGCTATTGTATTAATTATCAGATTAACTTCCCAACTGTAGTTTTTAAAAATAAATTTATTTATTTATTTCTTAATTTTTGGCTGTGTTGGGTCTTCGTTGTTGTGCATGGTCTCTCTCTAGTTGTGGTGAGCAGGGGCTACTTTTTGTTGTGGTGCGCAGGCTTCCTCATTGCAGTGGCTTCTCTTGTTGTGGAGCACGGGCTCTAGGCACGAGGGCTCAGTAGTTGTGGCTCACGGGCTCTAGAGCGCAGGCTCATTAGTTGTGGCACACGGGCTTAGCTGCTCCGCGGCATGTGGGATCTTACTGGACCAGGGCTCGAACCCGTGTCTCCTGCATTGGCAGGAGGATTCTTAACCACTGTGCCACCAGGGAAGTCCCCCAGCCATAGTTCTACACTATTATAATCTGAACTAGAGGTGTAGAAATACCTGTTTTTCTACATCTTTTTATATTTTCAGTTGGTTTTGGTTTTCAAGCTTCTAGAGCCACGGCAAATAAATGAGCTAGGGATAGGAAAGAGGAGGAGTATCAGAAAATTGGTCTGCAAGTCATTTTATTATAACACATTCCCCTCAAACGTAAGTAACATCGTTCTATTTTGATATACTGGAGAAGGCTCTGTGTCTGGAAAATCTATGTTTATCTCCTCATTCTGCCATTAGGATCTATGAGCAAACTCTTGAAGCTTCAGTTCTGTCATTGCCTAAATTGGAGTAAAACTGCTTGCCATAGCTATATCACAGGACTTTTGAGGAAACAAATGGAATTATTACGGAATTATATGAATGTAAGTTATTATTATACTATTCTTATATTATCAAGTCCTATATGAAATATTACAGATAAGGTCTTTGGTTCAGCCTTGCTGCTGATAGTATTCTGACCATAGCCATATTAACTTGTCTTTTATTCTTAGTTTCTGTGGCCAAGCATCCATATTATTCCTTACTTCCAATGCATTTTCAATAACAGGTCTGGTGTCTAGACCATCCTGGCTTGAGAACTGCTTTACTTCTTTGTCCAGTGTAGCAGTGTGGAATAAAGGTCCTGCCTCTTTCCCTTTTAGTTCTTTCAAATCATTTATTGCCATAATCTGAAATTTCTGCTGCTGGCTGTGGCTGCTTGCTATTAAATCTTCCTGCTTACCTTAATCTCTGCTTATTATTTTCTGCTGGAAGATCTCAAAGGGTCAATTTCCGCTGAGATCTCTGCTTCTTGCCTGCTCTTGAATATCCATGAGTTAAGTCTATCAACCTGTGTTCCCTCCTATTACCAAAGCTGGCATAGATCCCCACCCTATAGGTCAGTCTGATTATCCAATCCTGCATTTCTCAGCTAGGGTTAGGCCACCTCCTCCTGTAGTCAAGCTCTGATTTAAGAAACATCATAATAAGAAAGCTAGTACTAAGTGGCGAACATTTACTGAACTCTTAGTTATGTAGCAGACATTTTACTATATGTTTTCTATGTATCATCTCATTTGACCCTGAGAACTGAAATCTCCTGCAACCACACAGGTTAAATATCAGAACTAAGAGAAGGCTATGAACTCATAAATAGCTTCACTGCATGCTTCAAGAACTTCCAGAAAATAAATTTATTCAAACAATTAATTGGTCAAACAATCCCCTTTTAAGGAGAGTACGTTGCTTGGTTGTCTTCTCAGGACAATGTGTATCTTAACTAGACAAACTGCTTGCCTATCAGTTGACCTCAAGACGTTTTCCTCAATATGTCCACCAATCTTAAACTATTACATCACACACTGACCAGGCTCAATAAGATTCCTGCATTAAAAGACCAGTCTTAAGCCACTTAAACCCAGACCCCCAATCTCGATAAATCTCTAACGTGGCCTCTCTTTCCAAGACTACTAGAACTCATCAGAACTGTCTGTTAAGGTGGTGGTTATTCTGGTGATCTTTTATGGAGTCCTTATACTATTCTTATAATAATCATTAATAACTATATATTATATAATAATCATATAATAATATTATATAATAATCATATAATAATTATTCTTATAATAATTATAATTGCAGTCCCTATAATATTCTAAATTACTCCCATTTGATAACTTAATGTTCAGATCAGTTAAGTAACTTGCTTCTAAGTGACAGAGCTGGGTTTCAAACCCCGGAAGTCTGACTTTAATAGCTGCTATTCAACCTCTTTCCTGATAGGATAAGGCCTTTCTCATTTAGAGAAGAAACTGCCTTTGTTAGGGAGAATTCTTAGAATAGGTACTTGGGGAGCCTGAAGGTATGCATTCCCAGAAAACAAAGGAAAACATTAATTGCTTTGAACGAGGTGAGGGGAAATTTTGCTTTGCTCCAGCGGGGGTGGGCACTTGAGGTGGGAAAGACTAAAGAAAGGAGTAAAAAGGGACTAGGGAGAGGAGATGAGCAAGTAAAATGATGAGAGGCTAAAGTGGCCAGTGGACTTTCCTCAGTGATGTGACAACTGCAAGAGGTTTTAAAGATGAGTTATATCTAAAATTCATATTTGACTACAATGTTATAATGCAACCCTACCTCCCTTCCTACTATCCATTAAATTTGCCCTACTCATAAATGCACTGCATTGGTGATTACATAAGTATGTCTCTCATTTAAGAAAGAAGCCAGGTGTAGCATCTGTATTGCACTGTGAGGAACTGAGACAGCAGTCACGAAAGCAATCATAAAAGAATGCCTACCAGGGAAATGAGTAAATCTTGGGAGGACGATTCTTTTGGCTTTAAGCTGACTTATCTTGACTTTAACAGACTGGGTACACTAAGTTGACATCTGCTTTATATTAAAAAATAAAATATCGTAAATCTAATTTCTACCAAATAAATGGCAACCATATACTCCCACTGGAGTTACTTCCATGTCAACCGTTGCTAAACAATCTCTTTTTTCCAGCACATAAAAATAAGTACTGTACAAGCAAGTTTTATATTTTTTCTATTGTGAAGAACTCTCTTTTTTGGAAATGAATTATAATTCAACACTGTATCTAGAAGTAAAAGAATACCATTCAAGTAAGTGTTGTGGCCTTTGTTGTGTTGGAACATGAATTTAGAAGGCTGTTCTCTTTCTATGACCTCTGAATATAATTCTTTCGTGCTATTGAAAGTACTTAACAATGAGTTGTCTAAACTGAATGTGCTTATTGAATGCAGTAACTATAATTAAAGTGACTTTGCAACAAAATTACTCACTATTGTCATTCATAAGTTTAAACTCTCACATTTGTTACTGAAAATAACACTGATTTCAATAAGGCCTGGATTCTGGAACAAGCTTGCTTCTGTCCTCATTCATGGCCTTATCCAAGTCAACTGACCACCCTAAGCCTTACAGGTTTCACTTCTCTTAGACAATGAAACCACCGCACAGGTTCACAGGCAGAAACTTTGATGTTGACATTATGGTGGTGATGTTGACATCATGAGTCACCAATCCTGATGATTCCTCCCTCAGTATCTTTCTTATTCTTCACAGTAACTATGTCCTCTACATAGACTATCATCCCTTCTCTAAGTTATTGCATGGCATCAATATGGTGCATTTGGGGGACATTTTGACCCCCAAAGTATATCCTTCTCATTGCAGACCAGAATGCAGATCTAAGCAGCCACTCCTTTATTCAAATGTTTTGATGGCTCTTCGTCGCCTAATGTTAAAATCTAAAGGCTTTTCCTGGCTTAGTCTCACACATGTCACCTTCTCCTCTCGCCATGGCATTTAACTCTTCTGCAATACTGAACATCTCAAAGTTCCTTCAATAAACAAAGCTTTCTCATGCCTTTATCTTCCTCAATCTCTAGAATTCCTTGTATTTGGAATGCTGTCTTCCCTGAAGTGCTCACACACATTATTCATGGTAGGACTCAAGTCACACTTCCTCAAAGAAACCATATTTCCTGCACGGATATCCAACTGTTCACTCTCCTAAACTCCCAGAACATTTTATGTAATCATTCCCTTTTCCTTCTCTTTCTTTTCATTTTCACAAGGGTTTTTTTTTCTAGTCCTTGTGCATTTACATCTTTTGCATGATTATGACCACACTGCAAAATTTGGGTTTTCAAACATTTTCCAGTTTCAATGTAATCTACTTAACTATCGAGAATGGAGTCATTCTGAAGTGTGTAGAAAACTCCCTATCATACTGTAGCTACTGTTTTCAAGAAAAGCTCTGAAATGTTCCCAGAAAAGATCCCTTTCTTCTCATTATTCTTCTAATGAGACTTTCTAGCTAAAGGATTCTCTGAATATAAAATATTCATTTGTGTATCAAGTACATACATATATATATTATAAACCATAACTTCTTGAGGAAAGATGGAATTATAGATAATGAAAGAAAGTTCAATTGGTCAAGTGGGGCTCTATATCCAGAGTGAATTGTGATGGATGCTGTTTCAGAGTACAAGTCTGTATCAGGAACAATGCAGTGGGGTAGACCTTCAAGATGGAGGAGGAGTAAGACATGGAGATCACCTTCCTCCCCACAAATACATCAGAAATACATCTACATGTAGAACAACTCCTACAGAACACCTACTGAACGCTGGCAGAAGACCTCAGACCTCCCAAAAGGCAAGAAACTCCTCACATACCTGGGTAGTGCAAAAGAAAAAAGAAAAAACAAACAAAAGCATAGGGACAGCACCTGCACATTGGGGAGGGAGCTGTGAAGGAGGAAAAGTTTCCATACACTAGGAAGCCCCTTCGCGCGCGGAGGCTGCGGGTGGCAGAGGGGGAAGCTTCGAAGCCGCGGAGGAGAGCGAAGCAACAGGGGTGCAGAGGGCAAAGCGGAGAGATTCCCGCACAGAGGATCAGGGCCGACTGGCACTCACCAGCCCGAGAGGCTTGTCTGTTCACCCGCTGAAGCGGGCGGGGCTGGGAGCTGAGGCTCGTGCTTTGGTTGGAGCGCAGGGAGAGGACTGGGGTTGGCTGCGTGAACACAGCCTGAAGGGGGCTAGTGTGCCACAGCTAGCCAGGAGGGAGTCTGGGGAAAAGTCTGGAACTGCCTAACAGTCAAGAGACCATTGTTTCAGGGTGCGCGAGGAGAGGGGATTCAGAGAACGGCCTAAACAAGCTCCAGGGATGGGCACGAGCCGCGGCTATCAGCGCGGACCCCAGAAACGGGCATGAGATGCTAAGCCTGCTGCTGCTGCAGCCACCAAGAAGCCTGTGTGCGAGCACAGGTCACTCTCCACACCTCCCCTACCGGGAGCCTGTGCAGCCCGCCACTGCCAGGGTCCTGTGATCCAGGGACAACTTCCCCTGAAGTTGAACACAGAGAATACAGAGAAGGCACGGTGTGCCTCAGGCTGGTGCAACGCCACGCCAGCCCCCACTGCCGCAGGCTCGCCCCGCATCCGTAGCCAGCCCTCCCTCCCCCCCGGCCTGAGTGAGTCAGAACCCCCGAATCAGCTGCTCCTTTAACCCCGTCCTTTCTGAGCAGGAAGCGACTCCCTCAGGCGACCTACATGCAGGGCCAAACCCAAAGCTGAACCCCAGGAGCTATGCCAAAGAAGAAGAGAAAGGGAAATTTCTCCCAGTAGCCTCAGGTACAGTGGATTAAATCTCCACATTCAAAGTGATGTACCCTGCATCTGTGGAATACCTGAATAGACAATGATTCATGCCAAAATTGAGGCAGGGGACTTTGGGAGCAACTATATATATAATTTTATCCTTTTCCTCTTTTTGTGAGTGTGTATGTGTATGCTTCTTTGTGTGATTTTCTGTGTATAGCTTTGCTTTTACCATTTGTCTTAGGGTTCTGTCTGTCCGTTTTTTTTGTTTTTTGTTTTTTTTTTAGTATAGTTTTTAGTGCTTGTTATTGGTGGATTTGTTTTAGGTTTGGTTGCTCTCTTCTTTTTTTATTTTTAAATTTTAAAATTTTTAATAATTACTTATTTTTTATTTCAATTACTTTGCTTTATTTTACTGTATTTTTTTCCTTCTTTCTTTATTTCTTCTCCCTTTTCTTCTGAGCCGTGTGGCTGATAGGGTCTTGGTGCTCCGGCTGGGTGTCAGGCCTGTGCCTCTGACGTGGGAGAGCTGAGATCAGGACACTAGTCCACCACACACTTTCCAGCTCCATGTACTATCAAATGGAGAAAGCTCTCCCAGAGATCTTCATCTCAACACAAAGACACAGATCAACTTAATGACCAGCAAGCTACAGTGCTGGACACCCTATGCCAAACAACTAGCAAGACAGGAACACAACCCCACCCATTAGCACAGAGGCTGCATAAAATCATAATAAGGTCACAGACACCGCAAAACACACCACAGGATGCGGACCTGCCCACCAAAAAGACAAGATCCAGCCCCAGCAACCAGAACACAGGCACTAGTCCACCTCCACCAGGAAGCCTACACAACCCACTGAACCAACCTTAGCCACTGGGGGCAGACACCGAAAACAATGGGAACTATGAACTTGAGGCCTGCAAAAAGGAGACTCCAAACACAGTAAGTTAAGCAAAATGAGAATACAGAGAACACACAGCAGATGAAGGAGCAAGGTAAAAACCCACCAGACCAAAAAAAGGAAGAGGAAATAGGCAGTCTACCTGAAAAAGAATTCAGAGTAATGATGGTAAAGATGATCCAAAACCTTGGAAATAAAATGGAAAAAATACAAGAAACGTTTAACAAGGATCTGGAAGAACTAAAGAGCAAACAAACAATGATGAACAACACAATAAATGAAACTAAAAATTCTCTAGAAGGAATCAATAGCAGAATAATGGTGGCAGAAGAATGGATAAGTCACCTGGAAGATAACATAGTGGAAATAACTACTGCAGAGCAGAATAAAGAAAAAAGGATTAAAAGAATTGAGGACAGTCTCAGAGACCTCTGGGACAACATTAAACTCACCAACATTTGGATTATAGGGGTCGCAGAAGAAGAAGAGAAAAAGAAAGGGACTGAGAAAATACTTGAACAGGTTATAGTTGAAAACTTCCCTGATACGGGAAAGGAAATAGTCAATCAAGTCCAGGAAGTGCAGAGAGTCCCATACAGGATAAATCCAAGGAGAAACAAGCCATGACACATATTAATCAAACTATCAAAAATTAAATACAAAGAAAAAATATTAAAAGCAGAAAGGGAAAAGCAACAAATAACACACAAGGGAATCCCCATAAGGTTAACAGCAGAAACTGCAAGCCAGAGGGAGAGGCAGGACATATTTAAAGTGATGAAGGGGAAAAACGTACAACCAAAATTACTCTACCCAGCAAGGATCTCATTCAGATTCGACGGAGAAATCAAAACCTTTACAGACAAGCAAAAGCTAAGAGAATTCAGCACCACCAAACCAGCTTTACAGCAAATGCTAAAGGAACTTCTCGAGGATGGAAACACAAGAGAAGGGAAACATTTACCATAACAAACCCAAAATAATTAAGAAAATGGTAAAAGGAACATACATATTGATAACTACCTTAAATGTAAACATATTAAATGCTCCAACCAAATGCCATAGACCGGTTAAATGGATACAAAAACAAGACCCATATATATGCTGTCTACAAGAGACCCACCTCAGACCTAGAGACACATACAGACTGAAAGTGAAGGGATGGAAAAAGCTATTCCATGCAAATGGAAATCAAAGTAAAGCTGGAGTAGCAATTCTCATATCAGACTAAATAGACTTTAAAATAAAGACTATTACAAGAGACAAAGAAGGACACAACATAATGATCAAGGGATCGATCCAAGAAGAAGATATAACAATTGTAAATATTTATGAACCCAACAAAGGAGCACCTCAATACATAAGGCAAATGCTAACATCCATAAAAGGGGAAATCAACAGTAACACAATCATAGTAGGAGACTTTAACACCCCACTTTCACCAATGAACAGATCATCCAAAATGAAAATAAAAAAGGAAACACAAGCTTTAAAAGATACATTAAACAAGATGGACTTAATTGACATTTATAGGACAGTACATCCCAAAACAACAGAATACGCTTTCTTCTCAAGGGCTCATGGAACATTTTCCAGGATAGATCATATCTTGGGTCACAAATCAAGCCTTGGGAAATTTAAGAAATCATATCAAGTATCTTTACCAAACACAATGCTATGAGACTGACATGAATTACAGGAAAAAATCTGTAAAAAATACAAAACATGGAGGCTAAGCAATAACTCTTAATAACTAAGAGACCACTGAAGGAATCAAACAGGAAATCAAAAAATACCTGTAAACAAATGACAATGAAAACACAATGACCCAAAACCTATGGGTTGCAGCAAAAGCAGTTCTAAGAGGGAAGTTTATAGCAATACAGTCCTACCTCAAGGAACAAGGAACATCTCAGATAAACAACCTAACCTTACAACTAAAACAATTAGAGAAAGAAGAACAAAAAAACCCCATGGTTAGCAGAAGGAAAGAAATCATAAAAATCAGATCAGAAATAATGAAAAAGAAATGAAGGAAACAATAGCAAAGATCAATAAAACTAAAAGCAGGATATTTGAGAAGATAAACAATATTGATAAACCAATAGCCAGACTCATCAAGAAAAAAAGGTAGAAGACTAAGATCAAAAGAATTAGAAATGAAAAAGGAGAAGTAACAACTGACATTGCAGAAATACAAAGGATCATGAGAGATTATTACAAGCAACTCTATGCCAATAAAATGGACCACCTGGAAGAAATGGACAAATTATTAGAAAACCACAACATTCTAAGACTGAACCAGGAAGAAATAAAAATATAAACAGACCAATCACAAGCACTGAAATAGAGACTATGATTAAAAATCTTCCAAAAACAAAAACCCAGGACCAGATGGCTTCACAGGCGAATTCTATCAAACATTTAGAGAAGAGCTAACACCTATTCTTCTCAAACTCTTCCAACATATAGCAGAGGGAGGATCACTCCCAAACTCATTCTATGAGGCCACCATCACCCTGATACCAAAACCAGACAAAGACGTCACACAAAAAGCAAACTACAGGCCAATGTCTCTGATGAATATAGATGGAAAAATACTCAACAAAATACTAGCAAACAGAATCCAACAGCATGTTAAAAGGATCATACACCATGATCAAGTAGGGTTTATCACAGGAATGAAAGGATTCTTCAATATACACAAATCTATCAATGTGATACACCATATAAACAAATTGAAGGATAAAAACCATACGATAATCTCAAGAGATGCAGAAAAAGCTTTTGACAAAATTCAACACCTTTTATGATAAAAACCCTCCAAAAAGTAGGCATAGAGGGAACTTACCTCAAACATAATAAAGGCCATATATGACAAACCCACAGCCAACATCATTCTCAATGAGGAAATATTAAAACCATTTCCACTAAGATCAGGAATAAGACAAGGTTGCCCACTCTCACCACTGTTATTCAACATAGTTTTGGAAGTTCTAGGCACAGCAATCAGGGAAGAAAAAGAAATAAAAGGAATCCAAATCAGAAAAGAAGAAGTAGAGCTGTCACTGTTTGCAGATTACATGACACTATACATAGAGAAACCTAAAGATGCTACCATAAAACTACTAGAGCTAATCAATGAATTTGGTAAAGTAGCAGGATACAAAATTAATGCACAGAGATCTCTTGCATTACTACACACTAATGATGAAAAATCTGAAAGAGAAATTAAGGAAACACTCCCATTTACCACTGCAAGAAAAAGAATAAAATATCTAGGAATAAACCTACCCAAGGAGACAAAAGACATGAATGCAGAAAATTATAAAACACCGATGAAAGAAATTAAAGATGATACAAACAGATACAATTTCTATATATAGAAATATACTATGCCCCCGGATTGGAAGAATGAGAATGAACATTGTGAAAATGACTATACCACCCAAAGCAATCTACTGATTCAATGCAATCCCTATCAAACTACCAATGGCACTTTTCACAGAACTAGAAAAAAATTTTTGCAGTTTGTATGGAAAGACAAAAGACCCCAAACAGCCAAAGCAATCTTAAGAAAGAAAAATGGAGCTGGAAGAATCGGGCTCCCTGACTTCAGACTATACTACAAAGCTACAGTAATCAAGACAGTATGGTACTGGGACAAACACAGAAATATAGATCAATGGAACAGGATAGAAAGCTGAGAGATATACCCATGCACATATGGTCACCTTATTTTTGAAAAAGGAGGCAAGAATATACCATGGAGAAAAGACAGCCTCTTCAATAAGTGGTGCTGGGAAAACTGGACAGGTACATGTAAAAGTATGAAATTAGAACACTCCCTAACACCATACACAAAAATAAACTCAAAATGGGTTAAAGAGCTAAATGTAAGGTCAGACACTTTAAAACTCTTAGAGGAAAACATAGGCAGAACACTCTATGATATAAATCATAGCAAGAACCTTTTGACCCACCTCCTAGAGAAATGGAAATGAAAACAGATATAAACAAATGGGACCGAATGAAACTTAAAAGCTTTTGCACAGCAAAAGATTCCATAAACAACACGAAAAGACAACCCTCAGAATGGGAGACAGTATTTGCAAATAAAGTAATGGACAAAGGGTTAATCTCCAAAATTTACAAGCAGCTCATGCAGCTCAATATCAAAAGAACAAACAACCCAATGCAAATATGGGCAGAAGACCTAAATAGACATTTCTCCAAAGAAGATATACAGATGGCCAACAAACACATGAAAGAATGCTCAACATCACTAATTATTAGAGAAATGCAAATCCAAACTACAATGAGGTATCACCTCACACCAGCCAGAATGGTCATCATTAAAAAATCTACAAACAATAAATTCTGGAGAGGGTGTGGAGAAAAGGGGACCCTCTTGCACTCTTGATGGGAATGTAAATTGATACAGCCACTATGGAGAACAGTATGGAGGTTCCTTAAAAAACTAAAAATAGAACTACCATATGACCCAGCAACCCCACAACTGGGCATATACCCTGAGAAAACCATAATTCCAAAAGAGTCATGTACCACAATGTTCATTGCAGCTCTATTTACAATAGCCAGGACATGGAAGCAACCTAAGTGTCCACTGACAGATGAATGGATGAAAAAGATATGGCACATATATACAATGGAATATTACTCAGCCATTAAAAGAAATGAAATTGAGTTATTTGTAATGAGGTGGATGGACACAGAGTCTGTCATACAGAGTGAAGTAAGTCAGAAAGAGAAAACACAAATATCGTATGCTAACACATATATATAGAATCTTAAAAAAAAAAAAAAGTTATGAAGAACCTAGGAGCAGGACAGGAATAAAGAGGCACACGTAGAGAATGGACTGGAGGACATGGGGAGGGCTAAGGGTAAGCTGGGACAAAGAGAGTGGCATGGACTTATATACACTACAAAATGTAAAATAGATAGCTAGTGGGAAGCAGCTGCATAGCACAAAGGAGATCAGCTCGGTGCTTTGTGACCACATATAGGGTGGGTTAGGGAGGGTGGGAGGGAGATGCAAGAGGGAGGATATGTGGGGATATATACGTATATGTAAAACTGATTCACTTTGTTATAAAGCAGAAACTAACACACCATTGTAAAGCAATTATACTCCAATAAAGAGCTTAAAAAAAAAGATTAAAAAAAAAGAACAAGGCAGTGTTGGCAAGGGGTGAAAGCACTGCCATGGAATGCCTAGCAACAAGCAAAAGAAAAACACTAACAGAGAAATCAGTGATATTTTTGGGAATAGTATCAAGTAACAGGGATCAAATCCAGGGGATATATTCAGAAATAGAAGACCATAGTCCCTGAAAGTTCAGAGAAAGTAAAGAATTCACTCATGAAAAAACTGGGGTTCTGCTTTTTTGGGCTAAATGTATTGACACACAAGTACAGGAAGCACGCTCAGTTCATGGATTAGGGGATAACATAGGAACTACGTCTTAGGGTCAAAGTGGTATCTGAAAGTGATACACAGGATGAGGGAAGATGTGAAATGGCCTTGTTGAACTAGAATCAGGGCCACTACTAGCTTACACTGTGTGATTAAAAAAATGTGTGCCTTCTGGACACAGGAGTCCTGCTACAACAGATTTAGTAGCAAATTTGGCTTTTGTACCCAGAAAGAGGCACTCTTTCTTCCAGTGAGACACAGCCCCTCACCGAGGTCCACGGCATCGTAAGACTGCACCACTCACTCCTTCAGCTGGATGACTTTGTGCAGTGCACACACTGGACAACTCTACAGGGGTGTCCTAAGCTTTAAAATACTTTAATTACCCTGACTACAGAGATGATTAGTTCTGTTTTCAAATGCACGGTTGTATCTTTAGATTAAGAATTGGGGATATGGGCTTCCCTGGTGGTGCAGTGGCTGAGAGTCCGCCTGCAGATGCAGGGGACGCGGGTTCGAGCCCCGGTCTGAGAGGATCCCACATGCCGCAGAGCGGCTGGGCCCGTGGGCCGTGGCCGCTGGGCCTGCGCGTCCGGAGCCTGTGCTCCGCAGCGGGAGAGGCCGCAGCAGTGAGAGGCCCACGTACCGCAAAAAAAAAAAAAAAAAAAAAAGAATTGGGGCTATAATGAATAGTGGGGCAAAATATCAGGCAGGTCATTGCACTTTATTTGAATGGGGTCAATGTGCAAAGCCTATCTGTATGGAGTAAAGTATGTGGGTTTTGTAAGAACTTATTTTTTTTCACTTTGGCTTAGTGTTTTCACTTATTTCTAGCTTTGTTTGCTATAATGCACTACATGTCTATATACCTATCTATATCTACAACTATATTTATATTTATTTATAAAAATAAGTAAAACAATATAAGTTATACTCAATAGTACTCTATGAAATTGAATATCATGGATTTCTGACACTGAAGGAATGATTCAAGGAACAACTATACTTTGTTCCCCTATCACAGAACATAAATACCATATGTTATATATTTTTACAAAAATATTTTAAATCCATGAATGAGAACAAAATTAAGATCAAAGTCTCATGTATGAAAAAAGTGAAGAAATTAAATAATAGAAACTAAGTTTCATTATCTACTAAGATAAAAATTTAAAAATATCAAATAGCAGTTGCAAGGCTTAATTGCTACTAAATTAAGTATCAATTAAAAGACTATATGCATCATGAAATTCTTTTTTTATATATTTCTCCCACCCAGTTTTAAATATGAAATAATTTCTTTTCTTTCCCCATTATTTCCCATTAAATACAACCATTCTTATCAATGGCAACAACAGGCACATCATTTTGGGGGAAGGGAGTTTTGTCTGCTGTTTCCACATCATTAGGTCACCATCTGGGGGCAAGAGTACAACAGAAGTGATGTTGTGTTATCCTTAGTGCATCATAACAGGAGGCTCATGATGTTGATTTGTGTCATTACTAATATTAATGTTGACCACTTGAGTAGGGTGGAGTCTGCCAGGTTTTCCCAATGTATTTTCCCATTGTAATATCTTGTGAGGAGATAACTTGAGATTTTGTAAAATATTCTATTTTATCAAAATTTCACTCCCTAGTTATACCATCCATTGATGATTATTGTCTCTAATATATGCCTTGTGCATGTATATTTTTCATATATTTCAAGGGGTTGTCTCAGGGTAACTATCTAGATGTATAATTGCTGATTCAAAGGTAAATGCATATATAATTTTATTAGACATTGACAAATTCCTGACTATAAAGTCTGTGCCAATTTGCTTTCCCATCATTAATGCTTGACAGCTTTTGTTTTCCCATAGTTATGCAAACAGAAAGTGTTATCAAACTTTAAATTTTTTACCAGTCTGATAGGTGAGTAAAAATATCTCAAAGAAGTTTTAACTTGCATTTTTCTAAGGAGGAATGAAGTCAAACATCTTTCAATGTGCTTAACATGTTTAAAAGTCAACTTTCTATCTGTGTGTGTGTGGTGTGCGTAAACATCTGTTCTAGTTTTTTGTCCATTTTTGTATTGAAGGTTTTTTGTTTCTTTGCTTGTTTGTTTTGCTTTGTGCCCTTGGATTCTTCAGAAATCTTCAAATATAGAAATAATGGTCCCTTTATTTGTGATATATCTGCCAATATTTTCTATCAGCTTGATAGTTATATTTTTATTTTACTTATATTTTTCCATGTGAAAGGCTTTTTATTACATGTATTCAAATGTATCAATATATTCTTTTATGCACATGCATTATAATGATAAATAGAAGAGTATTTCTCTTCACCAAGGTTATAGAGGAATTCACCTTTTTTTTAAAAATTTAGATTGCTGATTGATATGGTGCTTATTCTTTAGCATGGTGTGAAGTATGGATCCAGTTATATCTTTTTCCAAATGACTAACCAATTATTATTATTAGGAGCAGGACAGTGATTTGAGATGTCACTTTGTTATATTAAACTTCCATTTATTCTTGTTATTTATCTCTATACATCCTATTTCATTTCATTGTCTGTTTTTCTATGTTCCACTATCACACTGTTTTGATTATAGAGCTTTATACAGCTTTTTTTTTTTTTGCATCGTTATTCTGGCATGTTTATTCCCTGTGTGAGGCTCTCTATCCATCTTATGTTAATGCATTTCAAAGTATAAGTGCACTCCCCCCTAAATTTTGCAGCGCAATTATTAGAGTTTGATTTTTAATTACTTTTTTCTTAGTTTTTTTTCTTTTAGTATAAAATTTAAATACAATGAAATATGTAAATCTTATGTGCTCTTTTGTATAAGACATTATATTCTCTCTCGGTCTCCCTCTTTACACACACACACACCCCCAATTAAAAAAAAAATGTAAACTTCTCTTTCTACCTAAAAAATCTGAAGAACAACATATTACCAAGCATTTCCTGAATTGTAATGAATGACTGAAGTCAAAGCAATCTCCATATATCAGTTACTCCCTTCTCATCATTACACTTCATAAATGTCCTGAGCCTCAATTGTTATTGCTAAATGTAACATAAAATGTCATGCTTCAGTGACTGCAAGCAATATCAAAATGTCAAATACATCTATTCTTAATTTCAATGTAATGTTAATTAAGAGCAGCTATTACTATTAAAGAATGAGAATCCTGGGTGATAAATAGTTTTACCTTAATAAGATAATTTCCAAATGATTTATTAAAAATAAAGTAAGGAATTCTAGCGAAGTAGACCACTATTCATCTACAATCACTTAGTGAAGAGAAATAGTGACTATAATTACTGCCAAATAGGTTTGTTATCTGTCCAGCAGCCTTTGCATGTTGCTGATGTCTGCTGTATTGAGCTATCTAAAACATGTATGTGCTCACTTAATTTCAGTATTTAAAAAATTCAGATCTGTATTCTATAAAACAAATTGAATATCAGTATAATGGGTTTCTCTTTTAAATCATATTTAAGACTTTAGACCACCTGATTAAATACTTAAAGGTGAATACTTTTCTAATTTTATATGCTAAAGAAATTATAGATATTATGTTCAAATAAATTAACCAGGAGCTACAATTTTATATTTAAAAAATAGAAATCACATACCTAAAATAAGTATTTCTGCTCTGCCACACATAAGCTCTGGACTAGGCCTGGAAATTTTTCATAATTTAGTCTTCTTTATGATTTATTTAATTGACACGCTCCTTTGCTTTGTTCTTAAATCCTTTGGGAATAAAGTAGGGAAATAAAAAACTGTTTGCCTCTCTCTTCTGTTCACATCTGTATTTCCTACTCCATCAATGGTGCTCTCTTGCTCATAAAGCTACTCCATACACTTACATTTGCTCAATCAGTCCCTACTTGAAGAGACAACATTTGTGCACTGACTCTTTTTCCTAACTTCTCCTCCTGAGAGATAACCACATTGGGGAGGTTTAGCTTCTACTTTCTCATTGCAACCCCTGTTTCATTTAGTTTTTAGATGGCTTAGACTCCTGGTACCAGCAATGGAATTTACTCCCTGGGACAGTTAACCCAATTTCCTTTCTGGACAATTATATCCATAGAGACATTTGGCCCCATGATGTAGGGAGCAGAGGTGGAAGCTAGCAAAAGAGGAGGGGGAAATGACTGATATCAAGACTGGGTCTTACTAAGGAACCAAAACCCTTAAGAAACCATGCTTCTTGCCACATGAGCAAAGCTATGTGTGAGTGTATATTTCCCATTCCCTTGTTTTATATTATATTTGTAATAGTATTCACAGAATCACAGACAAAGAAGGTGCCTTACAGACCACCTAATAACTTTAATTTTATGGATGGGGCAACTGAATCACAGACAAAGAAAACAATCTGACAAAATCTCTCAAATAGTTGGTGGCTGTGCTGTGATCAAATTCTAGGTCTTTGAAATCCCTGAACAGTGACCTTGTCTCTTTAGTATATCTAGGAGCTACTGGGGGAAATTCCCCCATAAAATACGAGTGCTTTACATATTTCACCTCCTTTGAAACATATAGCAACATATTAAAAACCAAAGGAACAGGCCATCTCAAAGTTCATTCAGTGGTTTTTCAAAAATAATTTTAGGGATTACTATAAGGTACTTTTTCTTTCATTTTTGTATAGTCTATCCTTATCTGGTTTTCTTATTATTAAACCTTGTTTATCTCTCATGATGTTGGCTGTTTAAAATACATATTTTCATTGAAACAACATAGTACTGATTAGGAAAAGCAGTGAAAGTTTTCAAAAGCTTTTCTCACTGACCAATAATTTTTCTAATTCATTGTAGAATTTATTATAGCATTCTTTTAGGAATTTAAATTTTATCTAGGTTAGATACTTGATTTCATTAAGACTTCCTGTGTAGGATTTATAGAGTAAATACTCAATGCTTTCTTCTCTAGGGAGAGTGAGATGAACATGTAAATTGTACAAAGGGAGCAGGCAGGAATAGAACAAAGGTATATACAGCATAAATGGTGAATAGAAAAGATAAAAATGTTCCTGAAATGTTAGTAAAAGGCAGTCATACCTAGCATTTAAAAATTTTCCCAATATAACAAACACAGCTTGAACCGAGACAACTATGGAGGAACTGTAAACTATTACAGAGAAATGTTGGGGTGATCCCATCTCTTGGAGGACTACAGTAGTGTAGCCTCTTGGAAAAAAGGAAAGGCCACTTTGTGCCCCACTTCAAACACTAATAAAAAGTAAGACACATGATTTGCTATAATAAGAGAAATAAGAGGTGTTTTTAGCCAGGACAAGAACAAATTTCACGTTAACAGCAATCTTTGTGTTCCGAAAGAGAATGTCTCCATGCCGTAAGAAAGGTTTCAAGAGCAGTGAGTAGAGTTAGGGTCAGATCTAATTCCTTTTCCACATGCTGAAGGAATAAGTGAGTTATCATTAGAATCTGTTACTAGAAACCTCAACTAGTATTTACTGCCTTTCATACTTCAAGGAGAAATTACTGCAGTGTGATTGTCAAATTGTTACATACTCAAGGTCACTCCTCTCTCAGATCTCAAATGGTACATTATGGATTCCAATTTTAGGAAACAAAATTAACCTCAAGCCAACAGTCAAAAGAAATACCCACCCCCAAAACAGAACAATTCAATTAGGTGAAGTACTAAGTCAAGGATTTATTCTCATAAGAATCCTAATTACAATAGATACTGGCTTTGAACACAGTGATGAAGATGATTCATGCTTGACTACTGATGTTACAACTTGCTTTTTAGTGTTATTAACACCAAAATAGAATTCATAATAAGAATTTCCAGTGTAGGATTTTGTATAATACTAACATTTTAAGAACTTCTAACACAAGATCATAATATAAATATCCAAGTTAAAATAACATTTGATTCTTCAGAAATACATATATTTGTTTATATGCACATGTACATGTATGCATATGTGCACATGTATTTTTTAGATCTCAAGTGAAGAAATAAACATAAAGGAAATTAACATAACAGCCTGTGATCTAGAAGAAAATGATTTGATAATTTCTGAGAGAATGTGAGCACTGGAAAGTGGGTGATTCCTTTTTTGTTTTTTTTTGTTTTTGGGCATGTCATTGAGTAACTTAGCTTCTCGTCAGTTTTTTGAGCTTCAAGATTTTCCTAATCCTAATATTTATTTTCAGTTTCTTATTCTAATTTTTAACCTCTAAAATCACTTCAAGTCTTTTTTTTTACTATACATTCAAACTTCTCATTTATGTCCCATGGATAAAATTTATTCTTGGAACATATGGAACATTCACTCATGGGGGGAACTGTTGAGTCAACATGATCCTGATACTTAATGAAGTGGATCGAGGCAGACGTACCATAAAGCCAAAGAAGATCAAGCATCAGAGCCCATTGCACAGCCTATTCAGCTCACTATCGAATTTCATAATCTCATTTTTTATTATTTTTCTCTTAAAGAAGACCCCAAAATAGTTTGTTTCAAGCCCCACAAACATAGATCTGCTCTGGAAGCTGAGTAGGAAGTATATGAGATATTTCATCATTCCTCACTTATCAGAAATTAGCTTCCTTCTTGCTGAACACAATCTTGTCTCAGTGTATCAGGCATCTAGAGGTCATATGTGTCCACAGACTGAGATTTCAGCACTAAATGTTTTAAAAAACCACAAACTGTGCTAAAAACCATCATTCTCAAGTGGAAAGTGGCATTCTTCTACCTCAGCAGGGAACAGGGTCTGATCATGGCATATTTGGGGCCAGAGACCATAGAGGTGTGTTGGCACTCTGTTAGCTCCCAAAGCGCTCCCAAGGCCAAGGCCATCTCAAAACAGCTCAACTGGGAGCAGGAGCAGGTGGGGCGTGGCTTCATCACAAATAGAAGCTGAAGTGGTTTATTTGTAAGAGACTTTTGAAATAGTGAAACCAAACTTGAGGCATGCTAGTGGTGTAAAACATACTATTAATGTGGATTTCCAACTGGTATTGCCTTAAAAATATGCATAGCAAGATTTAAATATAGATTTAGATTTAAGTTTGGGAAGTGGTAATATTTGAAAGATGGAGACAGATAAGGAGATTAGGAGGCAGGCTTTGGAATCAGAACGCCTAGACTCAAACCTTGACCCCATCATTTACTTGGGATGGCAAATTGCTAGTGACCTTATCATCTTTTCTCATTTTTAAAATGGAATTAATTACAACACATAAAGATGTTGTATCAAGCGAACTGAAATATGTAAAGCACTTGGCACAGTGACTGCATCACAGTGAGAACATAGCTAATAATGTTAGCTATTATTATTATAATCATTATTAAAATAGGCTAGGAAGAAGATAAAAATTAAAGAAACACAGTAGATATTTGAGTCTTGGTGATTAATTTTGATGTGTGGGGGAAGATATGGAGGAGTTTGAGATGACCTCAGATTTTCAAGTATCACTAACAGATATAAGCAATACCCTAAGAGGAACTGGTATGGAAGAGGCAAAGAGAGAGATCATGCATCATTTTAGGTTATTTGTTGACTTTGATTTTGATAGATACAAGAAGATATGGCAAGCAAAAGATAAAATACTTGACCTTGAAGCTCTGGGGTTAGTCAAATGTAGAGACAGATAATGGGAAATTATCAACAGATAATTGCTCACAAATTGGTAATAATGCATGAAAAAATATGTGTCAAGAATGGATTCTAATGCTCAAGATGTGAGAGGCAAAAGAAGAATTTATGGAGGAGCCTTGGAAGAACTCAGAGAAGTTAGATAAGATTCAAGATAAAGTGCTTTCATGGAAGGCACAGTCAGTAGCACATAGTAAGACAAAGACTGAAAACTCCCTGCTGGATGTCTCAACACAGAGACCCTCTGTAACCCTAGTGAGAGAAATTTCAATACAGAGTCTTGGGGACAGAAAGATTGCACTGCATAGAGTTATAAATTGGAGGTAAGTAAGTAGGGTCAGTTAAGACTACTTTCTCTAAAATTTTGGCTGTTAAGGAACAGTGAGAAATAGTGCAACACATGGAGGATTGGGGGTTGAGGGCATATTTCTTGTATGTAGGCTTATTTACCTGGTTGTTTATATGATAGAAGTGATGTCAGAGTGATTATACGCTGTCGGAAGAGTCAGTAGGGAAGGAGGGTTCAAAGAATGAGGAAAGAACTGTGGTTACTGACACATCTCTGTCCATGGCTGATACCAGAACGTGTAGCTAGCATCATCTCTTCACAGTCTCTGAGTAAATTGAGTAAATATCAATATAATCCTGCTTGAATGCCAGTGTCTCAGGCTGACTACTGACACTCCACTGTCAGACCATTCTCTGTTTGGGTTCACTGATCTATGTATTTGACCTTCTACTGACTAGCTCCTTCATCAGATTTCAATTATTTCCTGGAATCTAGTATCTGATCCATATCTGCTGTCATTCTGGTGTCCTGGAAGTTGAAATGTCCTCATGTCCCCATACTATGTCATTGTTAGACGCTTCCTGTTTGGTGAATATTCCTGGTCTTGCCTTGCAGTGTGTACCTCCTAGACTGCTTAGGTGAGATCTTCTTCTGGATGATTTTTCTATTGTCAACTAAGGCCAGAGGTTTAGTCTAACAAATTCTGTTCACACACTCTTTTGAAAATAAGTCTTGAAATGTTTTTCTGGAAAGGGTTTTTGTTTGTTGTTTGTTTACTTTCTACTTTAAATACCGTGCAGTTTTAATTTGTTGTTTTATTTTTAGCCATGAGCATTCACTTTGCTTAGAATCATGGAAAATGAAAATTATTTTAATCTTGACATTGCATAATTTTTATATTACTGGAGTGCTAATTCCTCAGCAAGGGATTTTTTTGGATAGCTATTTCCAAAGCTTTGTGTACGTAAGGGAATTAACAGAGTCAGCTTGGGCTATAAAATTCATGAAGCTAACAACCGCCAGAACGTGTGTATAATATCATTTGATGCCACTGAAATCAAGAGGTATATAAATTAGAATAAAACATATAATATACAAAATTAACATATACATTTTAAAATGTTGATAACCTTTCTTTCCACTAACAATACAATTACATTTTCCCTTCAAACACACCAGGCTGGTTTCCAAGTGTATGGCCAGATATAATCCCCTCCAGAAATAATACTTTGCTCAATTTTATGTTTCAAAATAAGAGGTTAAATGTGAGTTATGTACTAAATAGTGAGAATTTCATCACTAGAAACTGAGTTTTAAATTTTATTTGATATTTGACATGTTCTTCAAGGTAGTGTTTACCAGAGGTAAGACAAATGATAAAGACCTTTCCTATCTCCCACCCTCCCCATTAGTACAAAATATAAAAGTCTTTTAGGAAGATAGAAGCAAATTGAATAAATTTAAAAAATAGAAATAAAAATAAATGGAAGATATTTAATATACCTGCCATTTACAAAGCACTTTAAAGAAGGGAAGTAGATTAATATTGTATTTTCTTCCTAAAACATATATGCAAAAACATTGATAAAAATCTATGGAAAGTGGTTATCCTGAAACTTCTACCTATACAAAATTGCAATGATTTAAAAACAAAGAAAAGTGGGACTTCCCTGGTGGTGCAGTGGTTAAGAATCCGCCTGCCAATGCAGGGGACATGGATTCGAGCCCTGGTCCAGGAAGATTCCACATGCCTCGGAGCAACTAAGCCCATGCGCCACAACTACTGAGCCCACGTGCCACAACTACTGAAGCCCGCACGCCTAGACCCCGTGCTCCGCAACAAGAGAAGCCACCGCAAGGAGAAGCCTGTGCACTGCAACAAAGAGTAGCCCCTGCTCTCCACAACTAGAGAAGAGCCCACGCACAGCAACAAACACCCAATGCAGCCAAAAATAAATAAATTAGTTAATTAATTAAAAAAAATAAAAACAAAGAAAAGTGAAATAATATTGTAATATTTTGGATCTTCCTGGTTTAGTCTCATTTTAATAAATAGAAGGGTAATATTTGGAGTATTTTTGAAATGGAAGTCATTTACATTTCAAAATTTGTTATAATGAATAATCAGAAAAACAATTATAATTTTTTTCATATGAAGGAAATACGATCTATAAAACAACTACATTCTTACTAAGTTCTTTTTTTAGTTGCTTTTTTATAGTTAATGAACAAAAATGTTTAATTATTAAATCTTATCTAGCCGTTTCAGACAACTGCTTACTTAGAAGATAACTTAATTGCATGGGGATATGTCACAATAGATAAAATTAAAAATTAGATCAATTTTTAAAAAATAAATTACACGTGCACTTAAAAACTACTGGAAACACTGTGAAAGGTTGGGATTTCGTACACTGGTGGGATTGTAGGTGATTTTTATTTTCTTTTCTCTATATTTTAAAATTTCTATTATACACATTAATATTTGTACAACTAGAAAACAATATTCAAAGAACTGCCCATGTGGGCTTCTGTGCAAGTTACTAGAATAATGTCAGTATAAAGCAAATTAAAGAATTGGACCTTTCACTTTGGAGCATGCATTTTCAAATGGTAAATAAATGAGCTGCAGGAAGAATCTTAGAATTACTGTAAGTGAGATCTTAAAGGCACCTTAGAGATCATTGCATCAACCTCTTCATTTTGCAGATGAGGAAACTGAGAGAAGAACAGGAGAAGAAAGCATTCTTGACCCAATAAGTCATCACCCTCTTAACAAAATTGAGAACGGACATTAATTCCTTAAAAGGTTTTTGATCTCTTGCTCTTCTGAAAAGTCAAAATCAAAATTAACAATGTGATCTTTAGCCTCTGCCCTAAGGGCAGAATTTAACTAGCATAGAAAAAATGAGTGTTTTGTAGAATTCATTTTCTCTTTAAAAGCTACAGAGATTTAAAAAAAACCAAAAAACCAAATGCTGTTCCTTCCCCTCCACCAAGGCAAGTGTTGTTCTTGCTTCCATTAGCTAAGAAGAAAAAGACTCCTTGGAGGACATTCTCTTTCTTTTGCGTGCGTGTACGTGTGTGTGTGTTTTTTCTCACTGTGAAAGCATTAGACATCCATTGGGGAAAATGTCGAAAATGCTGAAAATGATATAGAAAATCTTACGCATATATTATATTGTCACTCCAAAACAATGATAGTTAACATATAGTTCTTTTTTTTTAGCTTTAATATATTTTATTTAAACCAGTATGTCCAAAATATCATCATTTCAACACATAATCAAAATTAAAATTGTTGAAGTTTTTTACAGACCTTTTTTGCACTGTTTTCAAAATCAGTGTATATTTTACACTTATAGAACATCCCAATTAGGGCTAGCCATATTTCAACTGCTTGATAACCTCATGTGGACAGTGGTACTCTATTTCACTGACTTCTTGAATATTATTGAAAAAATACTCAAAAGCCAATCAGTTTTTATACCTGGAAAGTGATGAATATGGAAATATATAAGGGAAACAGCTCTCTAACGTTATGCGGTATTTGCAGTATAAATAGGTTTTTAGTCTATAAGAATGAAGAGCCTTCAGTCACTCCATCAGATGCCACAGTTTATAATGATGACATACCCTGAATCTAGACTTGAATATCCAATTTTAAAAGAAAAACATTCACCCAGGGTGTCTTCTCCACTCTTAATATTCAGCTTCACTTTTGTCACTTCTGATCACCAAATGTGGGATAGTCTTTTCAAATATCAAGCAATCCTTGCACACAGCTGGGTATCCTACAGTTTAACTCAGTTCTGACACTAGCTGCCTGGAATTGGGAGTCAGACCTCACAGATTAAGGGCTCAGTTCCACAAGACTGCCTACCCCTGAACTTCAGAGGCCAATCACAAATTCAGGTTGTTCCCTGTGCTTCTGACTGATTTGCTCTAGATCAGATGTTCCCACAACCCCCTCCTCGGGTTTAGTTAATTTTCTAGAGCAGCTCACAGAACTCAGGAAAACAGTTTACTTGTTGAATTACTAGTATATCATAAAAGAATATAACTTAGGAACAGCCAGATAAAAGTGATGCAAAGGCAAGGTATGAAGGAAGGGGCATGGAGCTTCCATGCTCTCTCCAGGTGTGCCACTCTCTCCACAGCTCCATGTGTTGACTAACACAGAAGCTCTCTCTCCTTTTGGGTTTTTATGGTCTTCATGAAGTCTTCATTACATAGGCATGATTTGTTAAATCATTGACCAGTACTGACTGAACTCAATCTCTAGCCCCTCGTCCCTCCATGGAGGTCAGGGGAAGGGGTTGAAAGTTGCAACCCTCTCCTCCATCTAGGTTCAATTTTCCTCTATGTTGATTTCTCTTTCCACATGTTGTTGCAGAATTAGCCACCAGAAACTTCTGACTTACATACACCACTCAGCTCAGCAATACTTCTGAAAAATATGGCATTTCCCCAAGCAGCCCAAATTCAAATTGAGTGAGCGTTCTCATAGATCATCTTTAGTCAAGTGCCATTCCTGAATCTAACACTGTGGCTAGAGGAACACACTGCTCTTAACAGCACACCCATCACAAGCCCACCCCTCAAGGCAGGGAGTTGGCAGCAATTCCACTCTAATCAACATAGACTGATAGTAGCGAATGGATGGTTCCCCTTATTATGAGCTGGGATAATGTTATCTAAATAAGATGAGAGTGAAGATGAGAAGGAAAAACAAAAGCACAACAAGCTAGTTTCATATGGTGGATCACTAGTGAGAAGGTTTTAGTAAACCATGTAATAAATGATGAGGTTTTACTCTAAGGAGATGGAAAATTAGAACTGGATTCAAGATAAGCTTAGGACAAGGGGAAAGAACGGATGTACTTGTTGGATGTTGCACAGACATCTCAAAAGTAACAGGCCCAAAATTTAACTATCAAACCTACCACGCTTCTAGTTTTCAGCATCTCTATAAATGATACCCACATCCATTAAGTTATTTAAACTACAAACCTATGAGTCATTTCTAATATTGCCCCACCCGCTCTCACTCTGTCAACTATATTTCCTAAATATATCTTGAATCTATCTACTCCTATCATCACTATACCTTCTTAGTTCAAATCACCATAATTCCCCTGCCAATAGCAGAAAAATAGCCTCCTAAAGGCTTTCCCTGCCACCATATTTGTCCAATTCCAACCCACTTTTCAGAAACCATTCAAACAATATTTTAAAAATGGAATTATGATCATATAATTCCTCAGGGTGAAACCATTAAATGGTCCTCATTACATTTAAATGAAATACAAACTCTTCAACATAACCCTCAACACCCTGCATAATATGGAATAGGCCTATCTCTCAAACCACGTTGTCTGACATTCTCCCAGTAACTTATATATGTAGGCATATGGACCTTCATTTACTTCCTTAAACGTGCCAAGATTTTTCCAGCTTCAAGTCAGGTTTTTCTCTTTAATGCAAATTTTTTTCTCCATTTTCATCTGGCCAGATGCTAGTCATTCTACTGTCCTCAGCTTGAATATATATATTCCCCCAAATATTATAAACATATATTATCCCAGATATATTTGTGAACTAAGTCCCTTCATAAATTATCTTATCTCATAATACCTTGACATTTCCTCATTTCCACTTATTATAAATTATAGTTACAGGTCCCTTTTGTGGCTTAATGATTTACCAGCTATCTTCTTCTAAACTGTAGGCCTCACTGGGGCAGAGTCTATTTTGGATCAGTTGCATTGTATTCCAGTAATGTAGCAAGTTCCTGAGTATATATATTCCATAAGTACATAAATTAATAAAATGTTATTTAAAATGCACTTTACACCTTATTACTATAAGTTGGTAGCATTTTCCACTAAATATTCATAAAATATGAGGAAAATACAAAAATCAGGGAAAAAAACCTATGAACACCATTGTTAAGATAAACGACCTGAATATTCAAGGAAATTTAATGATCTAAATTTTTTACATGAACATGTAAGAAAGTTAAAATACAGAAAGACTGTATATCACTCTAGTGTAGAAACAAGGTTGACATAATATCCCTCAAGAAGTTTAAATTTACTGATTTTGTCATGAGAGATATATAGACATACGACTAGAATTGAAGAAACATGCAATGATCACTCAGATGTTCAAATATTGTCCTAGGCATGTAGGACAATATTTGAAACGTTGAATTTTGTTCTAAAACTTTTTACTGGGAACAAAGCTTCTAATATTAGCATTATGTAAATGATGGGAGGAGATGAGTGCTAAAGCACTAAAAAAAAGAAATGTTATAGCTTAGAAGGAAAACATCTTTAGCAGGAGAGAGTGGAAGCTGAGGGCACTTCAGTAAAGTGAATCTTAATTTATAGATATGGTCAGAAGTTATTTACCTAAAGTCCATCCTTTGGGTCCTATTCCCTGAAATTATATGAAAAAAATTTGTATTTATTTGAATGCATGCATTTTGCTTGGGAGAAAAGAATCTAAGCTTTCATTAAATCCTCCAGTGAGGATCTGTGACCTAAAAATAGGTCAACGACAACCATAACAGCAGAACCCCATGTATCCTGAGATTTAATTAAATTGGCTTTTATGAAGGATTTGGGTATTCTCATTTTATCCAGTCAGAAACCATATTCACTTCCCTTTATTGATTTTCTTTTTCCTGAACTTTCACAAACTCTTTTCCTTTCCTTTTTTTTCCCTTTAATTCTTCCTGTTTTTGTTTTAATACATCAACACACTAAAGATTCTGACTCTTTGATCTGGAATTAGGACAGGTTGATAGGGACTTGATCACTGTTTTTAAAGTCATACAGAAAATATACAGGGGATATATGGACCTACTCATCAAATTCTTAAATACTATCATTATGGGTACCCCTTCCAGCACAATAGAGACCTAGTTGAAATAAAAGAAATTCTACTTCTTTGTACTTCAGTACAAGTAACACAGTCATGGTCTCCTTAAAAAAATATTCAGATGGGATATAAAATATATGTAGATTCAAAAGGATCATGAAGGGAAATTATAATTTGATTATGAAAAGCTATGACACGTGAGGGCATTTATGGTGATAAAAACATATCACGCTCATCTAAAGTATGACTAGCACTGTTCTAGGCATAAATATTCAATAAGCTACACACACACACACACACACACACACAGACATACACACATAAGTGACTAAAAGAAGACAGTACAGTGCTTCAAATATCAGACTCCAGGGTCAAACAGATCTAGATTGGACCTTGTGCTTTTGTGACTTCATGTCTCCAGGAAACATACTTAATCTTAGCCCCATCTTATTGTAAAGATTAAATAAGAAAACATAATAATCAGTAAAATGATCTAATATTATTAGATTTCACATACCATTTCATATATTACATTTATAACAATATATATTCAATACTACTATATTCATTTTTATATAAATACAATATACAGATTCATTTTTTCTGACTCTAAGTTCTATTTTTCTCATAATAAACACTCAAAAGCCCAGGAACTAGGCCTATCCTATAAGTCAGCATATTATGTTTACTGAATAATGAGTGTCAGGCACAAAGAACAAAAAAAACAATTAATACAGGAGGAGCTTCAAGATGGCAGAAGACTAAGACACAGAGATCACCTTCCTCTCCACAAATACATCAGAAATACATCTACACGTGGAACAGCTCCTACAGAACATCTACTGAACGCTGCCAGAAGACCTCAGACGTCCCAAAAGGCAAGAAACTCCCCACGTACCTGGGTAGGGAAAAAGAAAAAAGAATAAACAGAGACAAAAGAATAGGGACGGGACCTGCACCAGTGGGAAGGAGCTATGAAGGAGGAAAGATTTCCACACACTAGGAAGCCCCTTCGTGGGCGGAGACTGTGGGTGGCGGAGGGGGGAAGCTAAGGAGCCGCGGAGGAGAGCACAGCAACAGTGGTGCAGAAGGCAAAACAGAGAGATTCCCACACAGAGGATCGGTGCTGACCAGCAATCACCAGACCGAGAGGCTTGTCTGCTCACCCACCGGATGCGGGCGGGGGCTGGGAGCTGAGGCTCAGGATTCTGAGGTCAGATCCCAGGGAGAGGACTAGGGTTGGCTGCGTGAACACAGCCTGAAGGGGTTAGTGCACCACGGCTAGCCGGGAGGGAGTCCAGGAAAAGGTCCGGAGCTGCTGAAGAGACAGGAGACATTTTCTTGCCTCCTTGTTTCCTGGTGCATGGGGAGAGGGGATTAAGAGAGCTGCTTAAAGGAGTTCCAGAGACGGGCGCAAGCCGTGGCTATCAGCACGGACCCCAGAGATGGGCATGAGACGCTAAGGCTGCTACCGCTGCCACCAAGAACCTGTGTGCGAGCACAGGTCACTCTCCACACCTCCACTCCTGGGAGCCTGTGCTGCCCGCCACCACCAGGGTCCCTGGATCCAGGGACAACTTCCCCGGGAGAACGCACGGCGCGCCTCAGGCTGGTGCAATGTCATGCCGGGCTCTACTGCTGCAGGCTCGCCCCGCATCCATACCCATCCCTCCCCCCCGGCCTGAGTGAGCCAGAGCCCCCGAATCAGCTGCTCCTTTAACCCTGTCCTGTCTGAGCGGAAAAACAGATGCCCTCAGGCGACCTACAGGCAGAGGTGTGGCCAAATCCAAAGCTGAACACCTGGAGCTGTGCAAACAAAGAAGAGAAAGGGAAATTTCTCCCAGCAGCCTCAGGAGCAGCGGATTAAATCTCCACAAGCAACTTGATGTACCCTGCATCTGTGGAATACCTGAAAAGACAACGAGTCATCAATCAAATTGAGGAGGTGGACTTTGGAAGCAAAGATATATTTTTTTCCCTTTTTCTCTTTTTGTGTGTATGTGTATGTTTCTATGTATTATTTTGTCTCTATAGCTTTGCTTTCACCATTTGTCCTAGGGTTATGTCTCTCCGTTTTTGTTTTTTTTTTACTTAAAAAAATTTTTTTTTAGTAATTATTATTTATTTTAATAACTTTATTATTTTACTTTATTTTATCTTCTTTCTTTTTTTCTTTCTATGTTGTCTCCCTTTTATACTGAGCCAAGTAGAAGAAAGGCTCTAGATGCTCCAGATAGCCATCAGGGCTGTGCCTCTGAGGTGGGAGAGCCAACTTCAGGACACTGGTCCACAACAGACCTCCCAGCTACACGTAATATCAAATGGTGAAAATCTCCCACAGATCTCCATCTCAATGCCAAGACACCGCTCCACTCAATGACCAGCAACCTACAGTGCAGGACACCCTATGCCAAACAAATAGCAAGACAGGAACACAACCCCACCCATTAGCACAGAGGCTGCATAAAATCATAATAAGGCCACAGACACCCCAAAACACAGCACCAGATGTGCACCTGCCCACCAGAAAGACAAGATCCAGCCTCATCCACCAGAACACAGGCACTAGTCCCCTCCACCAGGAAGCCTACACAACCCACTGAACCAACTTTAGGCACTGGGGACAGACACCAAAAGCAGCAGGAACTACGAACCAGCAGCCTACAAAAAGGAGACCCCAAACACAGTAAGTTAAGCAAAATGAGAAGACAGAAAAACACAAAGCAGATGAAGGAGCAAGATAAAAACCCATCAGACCTAACAAATGAAGAGGAAATAGGCAATCTACCTGAAAAAGAATTCAGAATAATGATAGTAAAGATGATCCAAAATCTTGGAAATAGACTAGACAAAATGCAAGAAACATTTAACAAGGACCTAGAAGAACTAAAGAGCAAACAAACAATGATGAATAACACAATAAATAAAATTAAAAATTCTCTAGAAGGGATCAATAGCAGAATAACTGAGGCAGAAGAACGGATAAGTGACCTGGAAGATAACATAGTGGAAATAACTACTGCAGAGCAGAATAAAGAAAAAAGAATGAAAAGAATTGAGGACAGTCTCAGAGACCTCTGGGACAACATTAAACACACCAACTATCGAATTATAGGGGTTCCAGAAGAAGAAGAGAAAAAGAAAGGGACTGAGAATATATTTGAAGAGATTATAGTCGAAAACTTCGCTAACATGGGAAAGGAAATAGTCAATCAAGTCCAGGAAGCACAGAGAGCCCCATACAGGATAAATCCAAGGATAAACACGACGAGACACATATTAATCAAACTGTCAAAAATTAAATATAAAGAAAACATATTAAAAGCAGCAAGGGAAAAACAACACACAAGGGAATCCCCATAAGGTTAACAGCTGATCTTTCAGCAGAAACTCTGCAAACCAGAAGGGAGTGGCAGGACATATTTAAAGTGATGAAGGAGAAGAACCTACAACCAAGATTACTCTACCCAGCAAGGATCTCATTCAGATTCAACAGAGAAATCAAAATCTTTACAGACAAGCAAAAGATAAGAGAATTCACAACACCAAACCAGCTTTACCAGAAATGCTAAAGGAACTTCTCTAGGCAGGAAACACAAGAGAAGGAAAAGACCTACAATAAGAAACCCAAAACAATTAAAAAAAATGGGAGTAGGAACAAACATATTGATAATTACCTTAAACATAAATGGATTAAATAATCCAAGCAAAAGACATAGACTGGCTGAATGGATACAAAAACAAGATCCGTATATATGCTGTCCAAAAGAGACACACTTCAGACCTAGGGACACATACAGACTGAAAGTGAGGGGATGGAAAAAGATATTCCATGCAAATGAAAATCAAAAGAAAGCTGGAGTAGCAATTCTCATATCAGACAAAATAGACTTTAAAATAAAGACTATTACAAGAAACAAAGAAGGACACTACATAATGATCAAGGGATCGATCCAAGAAGAAGATATAACAATTATAAATATTTATGAACCCAACAAAGGAGCACCTCAATACATAAGGCAAATACTAACAGCCATAAAAGGGGAAATTGACAGTAACATAATCATAGTAGGGGACTTTAACACCCCACTTTCACCAATGGACAGATCATCCAAAATGAAAATAAATAAGGAAACACAAGCTTTAAATGATACATTAAACAAGATGGACTTAATTGATATTTATAGGACATTCCATCCCAACACAACAGAATACACATTCTTCTCATGTGCTCATGGAATATTCTCCAGGATATATAATGTCTTGGGTCACAAATAAATCCTTGGTAAATTTAAGAAAATTAAAATTGTATAAAGTATCTTTTCCGACCACAGCACTATGAGACTAGATAACAATTACAAGAAAAAATCTGTAAAAAATACAAGCACATGGAGGCTAAACAATACACTACTTAATAACCAGGAGATCACTGAAGAAATCAAAGAGGAATTCAAAAAATACCTAGAAGCAAATGACAATGAAAACATGACGATCCAAAACCTATGGGATGCAGCAAAAGCAGTTCTAAGAGGGAACGTTATAGCAATATAATCCTACCTTAAGAAACAAGAAACATCTCAAATAAACAAACTAACCTTATACATAAAGCAATTAGAGAAAGAAGAACAAAAAGCCCTAAAGTTAGTAAAAGGAAAGAAATCATAAAGATCAGATCAGAAATAAATGAAAAAGAAATGAAGGAAACGATAGCAAAGATAAATAAAACTAAAAGCTGGTTCTTTGAGAAGATGAAATTGATAAGCCATTAGCCAGACTCATTCAAGAAAAAAAGGGAGAAAACTCAAATCAATAGAATTAGAAATGAAAAAGGAGAAGTAACAACTGACACTGCAGAAATACAAAGGATCATGAGAAATTACTACAAGCAACTCTATGCCAATAAAATGGACAAACTGGAAGAAATGGAGAAATTCTTAGAAAACCACAACCTTCCGAGAGTGAACCAGTAAGAAAAGGAAACTATGAACAGACCAAACACAAGCACTGAAATTGAAACTGTGAATAAAAATCTTCCAACAAACAAAAGCCCAGGACCAGATGGCTTCGCAGGCGAAGTCTATGACACATTTAGAGAAGAGCTAACACCTACCCTTCTCAAAGTGTTCCACAATATAGCAGAGGGAGGAACACTCCCAAACTCATTGTATAAGGCTACCATCACCCTGATACCAAAACCAGAGAAAAATGTCACTAAGAAAGAAAACTATAGACCAATATCACTGATGAACATAGATGCAAAAATCCTCAATAAAATACTAGCAAACAGAATCCAACAGCACATTAAAAGGATCATACACCATGATCAAGTGGGGTTTATCCCAGGAATGCAAGGATTCTTCAATATATGGAAATCAATGTGATACACCATATTAACAAACTGAAGGAGAAAAACCATATGATCATCTCAATCGATGCAGAGAAAGCTTTCCACAAAATTCAACACCCATTTATGATAAAAACCCTGCAGAAAGTAGCATAGAGGGAACTTTCCTCAACATAATAAAGGCCATATATGACAAACACACAGCCAACATCGTCCTCAGTGTTGAAAAACTGAATCATTTCCACTAATATCGGCAACAAGACAAGGTTGCCCACTCTCACCACTATTATTCAACATAGTTTTGGAAGTTTTAGCCACAGCAATCAGAGAAGAAAAAGAAATAAAAGAAATCCAAATGAGAAAAGAAGAAGTAAAGCTGTCACTGTTTACAAATGACATGATACTATTCATACAGTATCCTAAAGATACTACCAGAACACTACTAGAGCTAATTAATGAATTTGGTAAAGTAGCAGGATACAAAATTAATGCATAGATATCTCTTGCATTCCTATACACTAATGATGAAAAATATGAAAGTGAAATCAAGAAAACACTCCCATTTACCACTGCAACAAAAAGAATAAAATATCTAGGAATAAACCTACCCAAGAAGACAAAAGACCTGTATGCAGAAAAATATAAGACACTGATGTAAGAAATTAAAGATGATACAAATAGATGGAGATATATAACATGTTCTTGGATTGGTAGAATCAACATTGTGAAAATTACTACCCAAAGCAATCTACAGATTCAATGAAATCCCTATCAAACTACCAGTGGCATTTTTCACAGAACTAGAACAAAAAATTTCACAATTTGTATGGAAATGCAAAAGACCCCAAATAGCCAAAGCAATCTTGAGAAAGAAGAACAGAGTGGGAGGTATCAGGCTCCCTGACTTCAGACTATGCTACAAAGCTACAGTAATCAAGACAGTATGCTACTGGCACAAAAACAGAAATATAGATCAATGGAACAGGATAAACCCACACACATATGGTCACCTTAATTTTGATAAAGGAAGCAAGAATATACAGTGGAGAAAAGACAGCCTCTTGTATAAGTGGTGTTGGGAAAACTGGACAGGTACATGTGAAGGTATGAAATTAGAACACTCCCTACACCATACACAAAAATAAACTCAAAATGGATTAAAGACCTAAATGTAAGGCCAGACACTATCAAACTCTTCGAGGAAAACATAAGCAGAACACTCTATGACATAAATCACAGCAAGATCCTTTTTGACCCACCTCTTAGAGAAATGGAAGTAAAAAGAAAAATAAACAAGTGGGACCTAATGAAATTTAAAAGCTTTTGCACAGCAAAGGAAAGCATAACAAGACCAAAAGACGACCCTCAGAATGGGAGAAAATATTTGTGAATGAAGGAACAGACAAAGGATTAATCTCCAAAATTTCCAAGCCGCTCATGCAGCTCAATAACAAAAAAACAAACAACCCAATCCAAAAATGGGCAGAAGACCTAAATAGACATTTCTCCAAAGAAGATATACAGACTGCCAACAAACACATGAAAGAATGCTCAACATCATTAATCATTAGATAAATGCAAATCAAAACTACAATGAGATATCATCTCACACCAGTCAGAATGGCCATCATCAAAACATCTAGAAACAATAAATGCTGGAGAGGATGTGGAGAAAAGGGAACCCTCTTGCACTGTTGGTGGGAATATAAGTTGATACAACTACTATGGAGAACGTTATGGAGTTTCCTCAAAAAACTAAAAATAGAACTACCATATGACCCAGCAATCCCACTACTGGGCAAATACCCTGAGAAAACCATAATTCAAAAAGAGTCATGTACCAAAATATACATTGCAGCTCTATTTACAATAGCCAGGACATGGAAGCAACCTAAGTGTCCATTGACAGATGAACGGATAAAGAAGATGTGGCACATATGTACAATGGAATATTACTCAGCTGTAAAAAGAAATTGAGTTATTTGTAGTGAGGTGGATGGACCTAGAGTCTGTCATACAGAGTGAAGTAAGTTAGAAGGAGAAAAACAAATACGATATGC
Organism: Monodon monoceros; assembly: GCF_005190385.1. Lineage (NCBI taxonomy): Eukaryota > Metazoa > Chordata > Mammalia > Artiodactyla > Monodontidae > Monodon > Monodon monoceros. The sequence continues at coordinate 76,356,831 of NW_021703772.1, forward strand.
TAACACATATATATGGAATCTAAAAAAAAAAAAGGTCATGAAGAACCTAGGGGCAAGATGGGAATAAAGACACAGACCTACTAGAGAATGGACTTGACGATATGGGGAGGGGGAAGGGTAAGCTGTGACAATGAGAGTGTCATGGACATATATACACTACCAAACGTAAAATAGATAGCTAGTGGGAAGCAGCAGCATAGCACAGGGAGATCAGCTCGGTGCTTTGTGACCACATATAAGGTGGGTTAGGGAGGGTGGGAAGGAGATGCAAGAGGGCGGATATGTGGGGATATATATGTGTATGTAAAACTGATTCACTTTGTTATAAGGCAGAAACTAACACACCATCGTAAAGCAAGTATACTCCAATAAATATGTTTTAAAAATTAATATAGAATTATTCTTTTTACAGCTCTTTCTGGGATGATCTTTTGGTAATTAATGCTGTTTTTAGAAATTACATTATATACTTCCTATTTCATCTAATTGAAAATTTAGTAAAAATTGCTAACAGCTTTACTCTTTGGTTAAAAAATTACCCTATTTATTGTTTAAGTAGAAAAGAGTCAACTTAGTAGTACAGAACTGTAGGAAGTAAATCAGGATATTGCTATAGAGGGTACACTGAAAAGTCCCATTTCATCATTACATACGCTCCCTTAATCCTGTCCAACATCAGCTAATACTTACTATGGTCTCTGAGGGAACTTATAATGACTATGTGAAAAATGAGTCCTCAGGGGACAGTCAAACTGAATGATCAAAGTTCAGACAAGGATGGAGGCATGACTAGTTTTAGCTGAGGTTTTCTGGCCTCAAACTTTCTTATCACAGTTCTGTCTTTCTTAATTCAATCAGTTCTCTTCCTGTCGCTTATTCTGGGTTCCTCAGTGAAGTTGATTACCTTATTTTATTCAGTCTATATACATTTACTGAGTGCCTACTATGTGTCAACAAAGTGATAATAACAAACTATTACTGCTATTGATAATTATAACGACAATATAATCTCAATATAACTAAAACAGTGAACACTGACTATTTGCCAGGTACATGTATTAACTCACTCCATCCTCCTACAAAGTAAGTAATGTGTCATTCTCACTTATGAGGAAACTGAGCCACAGAAAATAAGGCAAGATCTCAGCCTTATAGTAAAGTCAAGTGGGGAGATTTATAATAAACAGATACATAATAAAATGGGTTTGGAAATGATAAATAAAGTAACAGGTTATTAAGGAGAGAGCAACAGAACTGAATAATGGCAAACAGAGGAGCAGAGAGTGGAGATGAGAAAGATGCTATTGGTGTTGCTAGAAAATGTCAGGAAGTAGAGAGTAGGCAGCAAGACAGAATGTTGGAGAAGCAGCCACAAGTTCAACTACACGGGAGCCATGAATGCTCTATCAAGGGGTTTAGACTTCATCTCTGTACTTAATGAGCTCATAGTTAATGATTAACAGGGGCTCTTACTTAGAAAAGTGGTATTTTCAGATTATAAATATTTACTCATCTCTCTGGTAGTCATGTGTAGGGAGAATAAATTTGATGAACAGAGTACTGGGTAGCAGTTAGGAGATTTCTGAAGTCATCCAGGTAAAAGATAAGAAAGTCCTAGAATAGGACATGCTATCAGAGGTGAGGTGGATGAACAAATTTGATACATGCATCCTGATGGCTGATTCTACCTGGTGAAGTAGACTCTTTACTATTGACCTTATACTTACTCCTTAACTCCAAAGTCCACTGCCTCTTTCACTCTGAGACAAATGTGACCCTAAACTTAGGATGTTTAGTAGGTAAATATCTGTGCCTGAATAAGTAGATCTTTTCAGAACCACAACTTCAACTCAAATAAAGAAAAAAAATACATAAAAGTTTTCAAAAACTGAACCTGCCTTACTGTAAGTAAACATAAAAATCATAAATGTCTCAAACCATGTAAAGCAGATCTTATACATAGGACACAATGCAAAATAAAACATTTACAAATAAAACTGAATGAAATTTAAATAAAGAATACTAAAGCCATAAATTTTTTTCTGATACTAAAGTTGGGCATATTCCAAAATTTTGGAAATAAATAATCTCTAGATTTTTCAGGTGGTGGAGCTAAAAATGAAACTGAGTCACTTGGTTATTATGACTTGGGAGGGTTACTGATAGAGACACGCATCTGAGTTCGCTATTTAATCTCGAAAAAAAGAAAATATGATGAAAAGAGCAACTCCTAGAAACAGAATAGCATCATGGGCATAAACACTGCATGTGTCAGAAATGACTGATGTTAACAAAAAGAGACATGTTGGAAAAAGACAACTACAGTTGTAATAAAATAAAAATAAAACACAAGTCATACATGTAACTACATTTTTTAGTTTGCCAAATCAAAGAAGAAAAAAGTAACATGAATTGATTTAAATTATTTAGCTTATGTAACACAATATATCCAAACTATTAACATTTCAATATGTAATCCAGTTAAAGTTATGACCTAGGTAATTTACACTCTTTGTTTTTTTCTACAACTATGCAAGTATTTTATACATATAGCACATTTCAGTTTGGACAAGCTACATTCTAAGTGGTCAGTAGAATCAAGTGACTAGTGGCTACTATATTAGAGAACACAGGTGTAAAAGAAAGGACAATATACTTTTTTAAGAGAAAAATAATTCTCCTTCAGATAAAGATATTAGAATACCATTATTTTAACCGCTTAATAAGTAATTAGGCAGTCCCTCCCAACAGGAAACTTGCACAAGCCTCTTAGATAGCCTCACCCACAAGAGGCAGACAGCAGAAGCAAGAAGAACTACAATCCTGCAGCCTGTGGAAAAAAAAAAACACATTCACAGAAAGATAAATAAGATGAAAAGGCAGAGAGCTATGTACTAGATGAAGGAACAAGATAAACCCACCAAAAAACAACTAAATGAAGTGGAGATAGGCAACCTTCCAGAAAAAGAATTCAGAATAATGATAGTGAAGATGACCCAGGACCTTGGAAAAAGAGTGGAGGCAAAATGGAGAAGATGCAAGAAATGTTTAACGAAGACCTAGAAGAATTAAAGAACAAACAAAGAGAGATGAACAATACAATAACTGAAATGAAAACTACACTAGAAGGAATCAATAACAGAATAACTGAGGCAGAAGAAGGGATAAGTTACCTGGAAGACAGAATGGTGGAATTCACTGCTGCAGAACAGAAAAAAGAAAAAAAGAATGAAAAGAAATGAAGACAACCTAAGAGACCTCTGGGACAACATTAAATGCAAAAACATTCGCATTATAGGGGTCCCAGAAGGAGAAGAGAGAGAGAAAGGACCAGAGAAAATATTTGAAGAGATTATAATCAAAAACTTTGCTAACATGGGAAAGGAAATAGCCACCCAAGTCTAGGAAGTGCAGTGAGTCCCATACAGGATAAACTCAAGGAGAAACACACTGAGACACATAGTAATCAAATTCACAATGCCAAGATACATAGTAATCAAATTGACAAAAATTAAAGGCAAAGAAAATTATTAAAAGCAACAAGGGAAAAATGACAAAAAACATACAAGAGAATTCCCGTAAGGTTAACAGATGATTTCTCAGCAGAAACTCTACAAGCCAGAAAGGAGTGGCATGATATACTTAAAGTGATGAAAGGGGAGAACCTACAACCAATATTACTCTACCCAGCAAGGATCTCATTCAGATTCGATGGAGAAACCAAATGCTTTACAGACAAGCAAAAGCTAAGAGAATTCAGTACCACCAAACCAGCTCTACAACAAATGCTAAAGGAACTTCTCTAAGTGGGAAACACAAGAGAGAAAAGGACCTAAAAAAACAAACCAAAAACAATTAAGAAAATGGTAATAGGAACATACATATCGATAATTACCTTAAACGTGAATTGATTAAATGCTCCAACCAAAGGACAGAGGCTTGTTGAATGGATACAAAAAGAAGACCCATACATATGCTGTCTACAAGAGACCCACTTCAGACCTAGAGACACATACAGACTGAAAGTGAGGGGATGGAAAAAAATATTCCATGCAAATGGAAATTAAAAGAAAGCTGGAGTAGCAATATTCATATCAGGTAAAACAGACTTTGAAATAAAGAATGTTACAATAGACAAGGAAGGACACTACAGAATGATCAAGGGATCCATCCAAGAAGAAGATATAACAATTTTAAATATATATGCACCCAACACAGGAGCACCTCAATACATAAGGCAACTGCTAACAGCTATAAAAGAGGAAATCGACAGTAACACAATAATAGTGGGGGACTTTAACACTTCACTTACACCAATGGACAGATCATCCAAAATGAAAATAAATAAGGAAACAGAAGTTTTAAATGACACAAGAGACCAGATAGATTTAATTGATATTTATAGGACATTCCATCCAAAATCAGCAGATTAAACTTTCTTCTCAAGTGCACAGGGAACATTCTCCAGGATAGATCACACCTTGGGTTACAAAGCAAGCCTCAGTAAATTTAAGAAAACTGAAGTCATATCAAGCATCTTCTCTGGCCACAACGCTATGAGATTAGAAATCAATTACAGGGAAAAAAAACATAAAAAACACAAACATATGGAGGCTAAACAATACATTACTAAATATCCAAGAGATCACTGAAGAAATCAAAGAGGAAATCAAAAAATACCTACAGACAAATGACAATGAAAATGCGAAGATCCAAAACCTATGGGATGCAGCAAAAGCAGTTCTAAGAGGGAAGTTCATAGCTATACAAGCCTACCTCAAGAAACAAGAAAAATCTCAAGTAAACAATCTAACCTTACACCTAAAGGAACTAGAGAAAGAAGAACAAACAAAACCCAAAGTTAGGAGAAGGAAAGAAATCGTAAAGATCAGAGCAGAAATAAATGAAATAGAAACAAAGGAAACAATAGCAAAGATCAATAAAACTAAAAGTGGTTCTTTAAGAAGATAAACAAAATTGATAAACCATTAGCCAGACTCATCAAGGAAAAGAGGGAGAGGACTCAAATCAATAAAATTAGAAATGAAAAAGGAGAAGTTACAACAGACACTGCAGAAATAGAAAGCATCCTAAGAGATCACTACAAGGAACTATACGCCAATAAAATGGACAACCAGGAAGAAACTGACAAATTCTTAGAAAGGTATAACCTTCCAAGACTGAACCAGGAAGAAATAGAAAATCTGAACAGACAAATAACAAGTAATGAAACTGAAACTGTGATTAAAAATCTTCCAACAAAGAAGAGTCCAGGACCAGATGGATTCACAGGTGAATTCTATCAAACATTTAGAGAAGAGCTAACACCCATCCTTCTCACACTGTTCCAAAAAATTGCAGAGAAAGGAAAACTCCCAAACTCATTCTATGAGGCCAACATCATCCTGATACCAAAACCAGACAAAGATACTACAAAAGAAGAAAATTACAGACCAGTTTCACTGATGAATATAGATGTAAAAATCCTCAACAAAATACTAGCAAACAGAATCCAACAACACATTAAAAGGATGATACCCTATGACCAAGGGAGTTTTATCCCAGGGATGCAAGGATTCTTCAATACATGTAAATCAGTCAATGTGATACACCATATTAACAAATTGAAGAATAAAAACCATATGATCATCTCAATAGATGCAGAAAAAGCTTTTGACAAAATGCAACACCGAGTTATGATAAAAACTCTCCAGAAAGTGGGCATAGAGGGAACCTACTTCAACATAATAAAGGCCATAAACAACAAACCCACAGCAAACATCATTCTCAGTGGTGAAAAACTGAAAGCATTTCCTCCAAGATCAGGAACAAGACAAGGATGTCCACTCCCACCACTAGTATTCAACAGAGTTTTGGCAGTCCTAGCCATGACAATCAGAGAAGAAAAAGAAATAAAAGGAATACAAATTGGAAAAGAAGAAGTAAAACTGTCACTGTTTGCAGATGACATGATACTATACATGGAGAATCCTAAAGATGCCACCAGAAAATTACTTGAGCTAATCAATGAATTTGGTAAAGTTGCAGGATACAAAATTAATGCACAGAAATCTCCTGCATTCCTATACACTAATGATGTAAAAATATGAAAGAGAAGTTAAGAAAACACTCCCATTTAACACTGTAACAAAAAGAATAAAATACCTAGGAATAAACCTACTTAGGGAGACAAAAGACCTGTATGCAGAAAACTATAAGATACTGGTGAAAGAAATTAAAGATGATACCAACAGATGGAGAGATATACCATGTTCTTGGATCAGAAGAATCAATATTGTGAAAATGACTATACTACCCAAAGCAATCTACAGATTCAATGCAATCCCTATCAAATTACCAGTGGCATTTTTTACAGAACTAGAACAAAAAATCTTAAAATTTGTATGGAGACACAAAAGACCCCCAATAGCCAAAGCAGTCTTGAGGGATAAAAAAAGGAGCTGGAGGAATCAGACTCCCTGACTTCAGACTATACTACAAAGCTACAGTAATCAAGACAATATGGTACTGGCACAAAAACAGAAAAATAGACCAATGGAACAAGATAGAAAGCCCAGAGATAAACCCACACACCTATGGTCAACTAATCTATGACAAAGGAGGCAAGGATATACAATGGAGAAAAGACAGTCTCTTCAATAAGTGGTGCTGGGAAAACTGGACAGCTACATGTAAAAGAATGAAATTAGAACACTCCCTAACATCATACACAAAAATAAACTCAAAATGGATTAGAGACCTAAATGTAAGGCCAGACACTCTAAAACTCTTAGAGGAAAGCATAGGCAGAACACTCTATGATATAAATCACAGAAAGATCCTTTTGACCCACCTCCTAGAGAAATGGAAATAAAAACAAAAATAAACAAATGGGACCTAATGAAACTTCAAAGCTTTTGCACAGCAAAGGAAACCATAAACAAGACGAAAAGACAACCCTCAGAATGGGAGAAAATATTTGCAAATGAAGCAACTGAGTAGGATTAATCTCCAAAATTTACAAGCAGCTCATGCAACCTAATAACAAAAAAACAAACAACCCAATCCAAAAATGGGCAGAAGACCTAAATAGACATTTCTCCCAAGAAGATATACAGATGGCTAAGAAGCACATGAAAAGCTGCTCAACATCACTAATTATTAGAGAAATGCAAATCAAAACTACAATGAGGTATCACCTCACACCAGTTCATCAGAAAATCTACAAACAACAAATGCTGGAGAGGGTGTGGAGATAAGGGAACCCTCTTGCACTGTTGGTGGGAATGTAAATTGATACAGCCACTATGGAGAATGGTATGGAGGTTCCTTAAAAAACTAAAAATAGAATTACCATGTTATCCAGCAATCCCACTAGTGGGCATATACCCAGAGAAAACCATAATTCAAAAAGACACATGCACTCCATATTCATTGCAGCACTATTTCTAATAGCCAGGTCATGGAAGCAACCTAAATGCCCATCGACAGATGAATGTATAAAGAAAATGTGGTATATATATACAATGGAATATTACTCAGCCATTAAAAGGAACGAAATTGGGTCATTTGTTGAGACGTTGATGGATCTACAGACTGTCATACAGAGTGAAGTAAGTCAGAAAGAGAAAAAGAAATATTGTATATTAACGCATGTATGTGGAACCTAGAAAAATGGTACAGATGAACCGGTTTGCAGGGCAGAAATTGAGACACAGATGTAGAGAACAAACGTATGGACATCAAGGGGGGAAAGTGGCGGGGGCTGGTGGTGGTGGTGCGCTGAATTGGGAGATTGGGATTGACATGTATACACCAATGTATATAAAACTGATGACTAATAAGAACCTGCTGTATAAAAAAAAATAAAATTAAAAAAACTTATAAAAAACAATAAGTAATTAGTTATTTTACACAGTCGTTTGATAGTGTTAAGACCTAAGCACATTTAAAGCCCTGTGTCAAGGCAAAACTCAGATGATTTAGAAAGGAGCCTGTCCACATGATAATCATGGATTACTAGGAAGACATCTTCCATCCACCAATCCATCTCTCATTCAATTTGCACATTTGGAACATGTGCTGATCACTATGTTAGTCTCCAGAGCTACAATAGCATATAAAGAGTTAATGACCATTTGGCATAATAAATGCTAAGATGGAGACTTGTACAAGCCATTAACTGCCCATGAAGAGGGGAGAACTGACAATGAGGTGAACATCCATAGAAATAATGTACTCACATGGGCAAAGGCATGGATCACAGAATACTATGGTATGTCTGAGACTATACATAGTTTTATGTGATTGGTTAGTAGGGTTCATAAGGGGAAGTAGCAGAAAATGAAGGTAGAAATAAAGATGGAGACTAAACTACAAAATGCCTTTAGGCCGTGCTCAGGACTTTGGACTTTATCTTATGGATTTGGGGAACTGTAAAAGTCCATCATCTTATTGGTTTAGAAATTTAACTTTGGCAACTCTGTGGAAGAGAGACTGCAGAGAAATCAAAACTGGAGAAAGGAGAATTGTTAGAATATTAATAATTGGGAGTTTAATAAAAGAAAACATACTAAAGTCCTCTCATAATTCAGGAGATTTTAGAATGGAAAAAAAAGTCAAGAATTTAAGTTACCATGCATTGAAATGTATTAATTCATTTATCCAAATAATATTTATTATGTACCTACAATGTATAAGGCACTTTTCCAGGGTGAGGGATATGGTAATAACAGGACAGAGAAAATCTCACATTTCAAGGGGAGCAAGGTTTTTTGTTTTGTTTTGTGCTGTTTTTGCGGTACGCGGGCCTCTCACTGCTGTGGCCTCTCCCGCTGCGGAGCACAGGCTCTGGACGCGCAGGCCCAGCGGCCACGGCCCACGGGACCAGCCGCTCCGCGGCACGTGGGATCCTCCCAGACCGGGGCACGAACTCGCGTGCCCTGCATCAGCAGGCAAACTCTCAACCACTGCACCACCAGGGAAGCCCGGGGAGCAAGTTTTGATTAAATCAATATACAATTTAAAAAAGTTAAATTCCATGAAACAATTAGATGGGGTAAAGTATTGAGAGAGAGAATGGAATGGTAGCACTACAGTTAGGCTGTTTAGAGAAGGCTATCTGAGGTGAAGGCTATCTGATGTTTGAACTTAGACTTGATTAACAAGGAGTCAGTCAGGAGTGAAGTGCCTCAGAGGATGACAAAGGGCAGTGGTCCAGAGGGTATGAGCTTCAATGTCCAAAGAGCAGTATTATGTCCTGTATGTCTGACCACAGTGAGCTCGTGGGACTGTGATAAGTGTGGTCAAAGAGGTGGGCAGAAGCCATATTGTTGATGACCTAGTAGGTAAAGATTTTGCATTTCATTTAATGTATTTAGAATCTACTGGGAAGTCGCTACTGAGTGGTCACATTGTCATACGTGATTTTTATGAGGTCCCTCCCTCTTGCTACTCTGTGGATAATGGATTGGAGATAGGCAACAAGGGCAATGGCAGTGATGTAGGGCGACAGCTTAACTGTCAGAGAGAAGTGGACTGACTCAGGATGCATTACGGAGTTAGATGAATAAGTGTTTCAGATAGTTGAAATTGAGGGTGGGGTATAATTGAAAGAGAAATATCTAGAAAGACTCCTGGAGTTTTCTCCAAAGCACTGGGTGGAAGGTGTTGTTACTCACTCATGTAGGGAAGACTGGAGGTCGAACAGATGAAGGGGGTCCCCTAGGATTTAGAAGTTAGGGCAAGCCTCAGGCTTCTAGTGTGAATGACTGAAAGAAATTACAAGAGTAGGAGGTGGTTTTGAAGCAAAAGGAAAAACTGACATTAAAAACATACATATATGTAGAAATGTGACATGAGACATATCACAGAAAAGACAATTCAGTTACAACTGGGGATGCCAATTCTGATAGCTTGACGGCATGGTTTTCAACCTTGAGATATTAAGAGCTTCCTAAGGCAAAATATTAATAAGTTATTAATCATCCAGATGTTTAACAGGAAAACAGAATTGGAAGTGAACAAGGAGGAATATAAACACTCACATTCATTCTCCCATCATCTTTTGCCAGGGCTGCTCAAGACAAAAATGGCTGACTGGTTATGAGTACTCACAATGAATTTCATTATGAAGTATCTCCCCTAACTGGGTTGCAGTAAGTTTTAAGTGCTGGGATATTTTTGTTTGGGAGCTAATCACAGCCCCTGAGAACAAAAGCACAGACGAGAAACTGTAAGAAATGCATATTTCACCAACTGGTATACAAAATCTAAATCAATGGTTTCCAGGCCCAGTTCACAGACTAACAATGAGAATCACCTAAATTACATATTCAAAGTCCTTATTTTATTTTTCTTCCCCAGACCTACTACAGCAAAACTTTCAATGCTAGGCTCAAGGTTCTGCCTTTTTATTAATTTCCCTGGGTGAATGTGATGCCCAGTTAGGTTGAAATCACTCACAGTGGTCAATTGGGATTATTAATGTATATCATGAAGTGCTAAGGAATATGGTCTTAGCCTATTTGGAATATCAAGAGTCTAGATTCTAAACATAAAAAAGCATCTCTCTATATAGAATGTCATGGTGGTGAAAGATGGATAAAATTATGAGATTAGTAAATATTTCAGTGACAGAACCTTGGACCTTTGTATTGGCCATCACATTGCCAATAAAACTAAATTCTCTCAAGCTAATAATCTGTTACTTCACCATATGGTTTTAAGTTATTCTGGTACTGGTCAAAGAAAGAGGATACTGTTAGCCATCGTCCTAATCTGTGAAGAGTCCACCTGAAGGATCTGTATTAAAAAAAAAAATTGCTGCTTTCATTAATTTTTATACTAATCCAAAAGCAGAATTGTGTTCTCAAGGACATTCAGAGATGCAGTGTTCCCTGAAAAAAAGATCCTTAATCAGGGAACATACCGTACTTGCTATATGCAGTTTAAATGCATATATCCTTCAAAGTCTAGTTCAAATATTCCCTTACTAGGATTTCTCTGACTACCCTAATTGAGCCTCTTCCACTGAAAGGCAAAGTTTTCATTTTCTCCACTACAGATACTCCATTAACACTTTATATATGTCTTCATTTTTCTTCAGTCATGTATTTATCTATCTGTCTTCCCTGCTGACATAGAGCAACTTCTCCTGAAGCCTGACATACAGTCAGTGTTTCATAAAAGCATTTTGGATTGAATTAAATTTCAGGGTAAGCAGTATCAGCAGTATAAATGCCAGAAGGTTACTTTCCTCCATGCAGGTTAGTTGTGAAAATGTGACTGTCAAGAGACAGATTGTAAACAGCAATAATAAAGTTAGGTAAAACTCTCAGTCTTTGAGATGTCAAGCACGAATCACAGATGGCACCCAGTATCCTTCAACATGAGTCACTCCAGCTGAACAAGAACTTAGGCAAAAGGAAACCACTGACAGACAAATGAATCTTTTTGGACATACCTGCTCAACTAGATGCCAGTTCTGTAAGTGAAAAACAAAGAATTCTCAAATACACATGCTTGTGGCAAAAAACATTTAGCACGGACTCTTAACAGTTAACAGAACACAAATGAAGATAGAGGAAGCCTGTGAAAGGAGCAGATAATGAAGGATGTTTTAAAAAAAAATGTGGCCTAAAGAACAACATTTTATGGCTTATCATTTTGATTGTCTCTGTGTTTAAGTGGCAAAATTATCTAAGCCCACTGGGGTTAGTTATTTGAGGGGACCAATCCCATGTCACTCTAAATAAAGTAAGAGGGTGACAATACACATGTGTGCTGTCATCACGAATGTCTTCTTGTCATGACTGCTAATAGGTGTGAGACAGCTTTCAATGCCATGCTTCACAAAGCAACTAACAGATGCGTTGGTCTTAGAACTTCCTTCCTAAATTGAATTTCTGTCAAGAAAGCAACGTCAACAAATCAGACAAAGCCTCTATGACACGCCAGGGTTTCAAAAGTGCACCTAGAGAGAATTATTCTCCCACAGCTGTCATCGATATACATTCATGCGAGACTTTCTACTGTCTTTATTAACTACTGTCATTATGGTTTCACCACTGCACAGTCATTCAGATTAAATTATTAAAACCTATGACAGAGGAATTGGGAAGCTGGCGGAAGAGTAAGAAGCGGAGATCACCTTCCTCCCCACAGATACACCAGAAATACATTTACACGTGGAACAACTCCTACAGAACACCTACTGAACGCTGGCAGAAGGCCTCAGACTTCCCAAAAGGCAAGAAACTCCCCACGTACCTGGGTAGGAAAAAAGGAAAAAGAATAAACAGAGACAAAAGAATAGGGATGGAACCTGCACCAGTGGCAGGGAGCTGTGAAGGAGGAAAGGTTTCCACACCTAGGAAGCCCCTTCGCGGGCGGAGACTGCGGTGGCGGACGGGGAAAGCTTCGAAGCCGCGGAGAGCACAGCAACAGGGGTGCGGAGAGGAAAGCGGAGAGATTGCCGCACAGAGGATCGGTGCCGACCGGCACTCACCAGCCCGAGAGGCTTGTCTGCTCACCCGCCAGGGCGGGCAGGGCTGGGAGGTGAGGCTCGGGCTTCGGTCGGAGCACAGGCAAAGGACTCGGGATGGCGGCGTGAACACAGCCTGCAGCGGGTTACTGCACCACAGCTAGACGTGAGGGAGTCCGGGAAAAAGTCTGGACGTGCCGAAGAGGCAAGAGACTTTTTCTTCCCTCTTTGTTTCCTGGTGCGCGAGGGAGGGGATTATGAGTGCTGCTTAAAGGAGCTACGGAGATAGGCGCAAGCCGCGGCTATCAGCGCAGAACCCAGAGACGGGCATGAGACGCTAAGGCTGCTGCTGCCGCCACCAAAAAGCCTGTGTGCGAGCACAGGTCACTCTCCACACCCCCCTTCCGGGGAGCCTGTACAGCCCGCCACTGCCAGGGTCCCGGGATCCAGGGACAACTTCCCTGGGAGAACGCACGGCGCACCTCAGGCTGGTGCAATGTCCTGCTGGCCTCTGCCGCCGCAGGCTCTCCCCGCATCCGCACCCCTCCCTCCCCCCGGCCTGAGCGAGCCACAGCCCCCGAATCAGCGGCTCTTTTAACCCTGTCCTGTCTGAGCGAAGAACAGACACCCTCTGGCGACCTACACGCAGAGGCAGGGCCAAATCCAAAGCTGAGCCCCGGGGGCTGTGCGAACAAAGAAGAGAAAGGGAAATCTCTCCCAACAGCCTCAGAAGCAGTGGATTAAAGGTCCACAATCAACTTTATGTACTTGGAATACATGAATAGACAATGAATCATCCCAAACTGAGAAGGTGGACTTTGAGAGCAAGATTTATCATTTTTTCCCCTTTTCCTCTTTTTGAGAGTGTGTATGTGTATGCTTCTGTGAGAGATTTTGTCTGTATAGCTTTGCTTTCACCATTTGTCCTAGGGTTCTATCCGTCTGTTTTTTTGTTTTAAAAAATTTTTTTTCTTAATAATTATTTTTTATTTTAATTATTTTATTTTATCTTATTTTATTTTATCCTCTTTCCTCTTTCTTTACTTCCTTCCTTCCTTCCTTTAATTCTTCCTTCCTTCCTTCCTTTCTTTCTTTCTTTCTTTCTTTTTTCTCCCTTTTATTCTGAGCCGTGTGGATGAAAGGCTCTTGGTGCTGCAGCCAGGAGTCAGTGCTGTGCCTCTGAGGTGGAAGAGCCAACTTCAGGACACTGGTCCACAACAGACCTCCCAGCTCCACATAATATCAAACGGCAAAAATCTCCCAGACATCTCCATCTCAACACCAGCACCCAGCTTCACTCAACGACCAGCAAGTTACAGTGCTGGACACCCTGTGCCAAACAAATAGCAAGACAGGAACCCATTAGCACAGAGGCTGCCTAAATTCATAATAAGTCCACAGACACCCCAAAACACACTACCAGATGTGGACCTGCCCACCAGAAAGACAAGATCCAGCCTCATCCACCAGAACACAGGCACTAGTCCCCTCCACCAGGAAGCCTACACAACCCACTGAACCAACTTTAGGCACTGGGGACAGACACCAAAAACAACAGGAACTACGAACCAGCAGCCTACAAAAAGGAGACCCCAAACACAGTAAGATAAGCAAAATGAGAAGACAGAAAAACACAAAGCAGATGAAGGAGCAAGATAAAATCCCATCAGACCTAACAAACAAAGAGGAAATAGGCAGTCTACCTGAAAAAGAATTCAGAATAATGATAGTAAAGATGATCCAAAATCTTGGAAATAGACTAGACAAAATGCAAGAAACATTTAACAAGGACCTAGAAGAACTAAAGAGCAAACAAGCAACGATGAACAACACAATAAATGAAATTGAAAATTCTCTAGATGGGATCAATAGCAGAATAACTGAGGCAGAAGAACGGATAAGTGACCTGGAAGATAAAATAGTGGAAATAACTACTGCAGAGCAGAATAGAGAAAAAAGAATGAAAAGAATTGAGGACAGTCTCAGAGACCTCTGGGACAACATTAAACACACTAACATTTGAATTATACGGGTTCCAAAAGAAAAAGAGAAAAAGAAAGGGACTGAGAAAATATTTGAAGAGATTATAGTTGAAAACTTCCCTAATATGGGAAAGGAAATAGTTAATCAAGTCCAGGAAGCACTGAGAGTCCCATACAGGATAAATCCAAGGGGAAACACGCCAAGACAAATATTAATCAAACTGTCAAAAATTAAATACAAAGAAAACATATTAAAAGCAGCAAGGGAAAAACAATAAATAACACACAAGGGAATCCCCATAAGGTTAACAGCTGATCTTTCAGCAGAAACTCTGCAAGCCAGAAGGGAGTGGCAGGACATATTTAAAGTGATGAAGGAGAAAAACCTACAACCAAGATTATTCTGCCCAGCAAGGATCTCATTTAGATTTGATGGAGAAATTAAAACCTTTACAGACAAGCAAAAGCTGAGAGAGTCCAGCACCACCAAACCAGCTTTACAACAAATGCTAAAGGAACTTCTCTAGGCAAGAAACACAGGAGAAGGAAAAGACCTACAATAACAAACAGAAAACAATTAAGAAAATGGGAATAGGAACATACATATTGATAATTACCTTAAATGTAAATGGATTAAATGCTCCCACCAAAAGACGCAGACTGCCTGAATGATACAAAAATAAGACCCGTATATATGATGTCTACAAGAGACCCACTTCAGACTTAGAGACACATACAGACTGAAAGTGAGGGGATGGAAAAAGATATTCCATGCAAATGGAAGCCAAAAGAAAGCTGGAGTAGCAATTCTCATATCATGCAAAATAGACTTTAAAATAAAGACTACTAGAAGAGACAAAGAAGGACACTACATAATGATCAAGGGATGGTTCCAAGAAGAAGATATAACAATTGTAAATATTTATACAGCCAACATAGGAGCACGTCAATACATAAGGCAAATACTAACAGACATAAAAGGGGAAATCGACAGTAACACATTCATAGTAGGGGACTTTAACACCCCACTTTCACCAAAGGACAGATCATCCAAAATGAAAATAAGGGAACACAAGCTTTAAATAATACATTAAACAAGATGGACTTAATTGATATTTATACGACATTCTTTCCAAAAAAACAGAATACACATTTTTCTCAAGTGCTCATGGAACATTCTCCAGGATAGATCATACCTTGGGTCACAAATCAAACCTTGGTAAATTTAAGAAAATTAAAATTGTATCAAGTAGCTTTTCCAACAACATCGCTATGAGACTAGATATCAATTACAGGAAAAGATCTGTAAAAAATACAAACACATGGAGGCTAAACAATACACTACACAATAACAAAGTGATCACTGAAGAAATCAAAGAGGAAATCAAAAAATACCAAGAAACAAATGACAAAGGAAACACAATGACGCAAAACCTATGGGATGCAGCAAAAGCAGTTCTAAGAGGGAAGTTTATAGCAATACAATCGTACCTTAAGAAACAGGAAACATCTCAAATAAACAACCTAACCTTGCACCTAAAGCAATTAGAGAAAGAAGAACAAAAAAACCCCATAGTTAGCAGAAGGAAAGAAATCATAAAGATCAGATCAGAAATAAATGAAAAAGAAAAGAAGGAAACAATAGTAAAGATCAATAAAACTAAAAGCTGGTTCTTTGAGAAGATAAACAAAATTGATAAACCATTAGCCAGACTCATCAAGAAAAAAAGGGAGAAGGCTCAAATCAATAGAATTAGAAATGAAAAAGGAGAAGTAACAACTGACACTGCAGAAATACAAAAGATCATGAGAGATTACTACAAGCAACTCTATGACAATAAAATGGACAACCTGGAAGAAATGGACAAATTCTTAGAAAACCACAACCTGCCAAGACCGAATCAGGATGAAATAGGAAATATGAACAGACCAGTCACAAGGACTGAAACTGAAAATGTGATTTAAAATGTTCCAAGAAACAAAAGCCTAGGACCAGATGGCTTCACAGGCGAATTCTTTCAAACATTTAGAGGAGAGCTAACACCTATCCTTCTCAAACTCTTCCAAAATATAGCAGAGGGAGGAACACTCCCAAACTCATTCTACGAAGCCACCATCACAGTGATACCAAAACTAGACAAGGATGTCACAAAGAAAGAAAAGTATGGGCCATATCACTGATGAACATACATGCAAAAATCCTCAACAAAATACTAGCAAAGAGAATCCAACAGCACATTAAAAGGATTATACACCATGATCAAGTGGGGTTTATCCCAGGAATGCAAGGATTCTTCAATATACGCAAATCAATCAATGTGATACACCATATTAACAAACTGAAGGAGAAAAAGCATATGATCATTTCAATAGATGCAGAGAAAGCTTTTGACAAAATTCAACACCCATTTATGATAAAAACCCTGCAGAAAGTAGGCATAGAGGGAACTTTCCTCAACATAATAAAGGCCATATATGACAAACCACAGCCAACATCGTCCTCAATGGTGAAAAACTGAAAGCATTTCCACTAAGATCAGGAACAAGACAAGGTTGCCCACTCTCACCACTCTTATTCAACATAGTTTTGGAAGTTTTAGCCACAGCAATCAGAGAAGAAAAGCAAATAAAAGGAATCCAAATGGGAAAAGAGGAAGTAAGGCTGTCACTGTTTTCAGATGATATGATACTATACATAGAGAATCCTAAAGATGCTACCAGAAAACTACTAGAGCTAATCAATGAATTTGGTAAACTAGCAGGATACAAAGTTAATGCAGAGAAATCTCTGGCATTCCTATACACTAATGATGAAAAATCTGAAAGGGAAATCAAGAAAACACGCCCATTTACCATTGCAACAAAAAGAATAAAATATCTAGGAATAAAACTACCTAAGGAGACAAAAGACCTGTATGCAGAAAATTATAAGACACTGATGAAAGTAAATAAAGATGATACAAATAGATGGAGACATATACCATGTTCTTGGATTGGAAGAATCAACATTGTGAAAATGACTCTACTACCCAAAGCAATCTACAGATTCAATGAAATCCCTATCAAACTACCAGTGGCATTTTTCACAGAACTAGAACAAAAAATTTCACAATTTGTATGGAAACACAAAAGACCCCGAATAGTCAAATCAATCTTGAGAACGAAAAACGGAGCTGGAGGAATCAGGCTCCCTGACTTCAGAGTATACTACAAAGCTACAGTAATCAAGACAGTATGGTACTGGCACAAAAACAGAAATAGAGATAAATGGAACAGGATAGAAAGCCCAGAGATAAACCCACGCACATATGGTCACCTTATCTTTGATAAAGGAGGCAGGAATGTACAGTGGAGAATGGACAGCCTCTTCAATAAGTGGTGCTGGGAAAAATGGACAGGTACATGTAAAAATATGAGATTAGATCACTCCCTAACACCATACACAAAAATAAGTTCAAAATGGATTAAAGGCCAAAAACTATCAAACTCTTAGAGGAAAACATAGGCAGAACACTCTATGACATATATCACAGCAAGATCCTTTTTGACCCACCTCCCCGAGGAATGGAAATAAAAACAAAAATAAACAAATGGGACCTAATGGAACTTCAAAGCTTTAGCACAGCAAAGGAAACCATAAACAAGACCAAAAGACAACCCTCAAAATGGGAGAAAATATTTGCAAATGAAGCAACTGACAAAGGATTAATCTCCAAAATTTACAAGCAGCTCATGCAGCTCAATAACAAAAAAAAACAAACAACCCAATCCAAAAATGGGCAGAAGACCTAAATAGACATTTCTCCAAAGAAGATATACAGACTGCCAACAAACACATGAAAGGATGCTCAACATCACTAATCATTAGAGAAATGCAAGTCAAAACTACAGTAAAGTATCACCACACACCAGTCAGAATGGCCATCATCAAAACATCTAGAAACAATAAATGCTGGAGAGGGTGTGGAGAAAAGGGAACACTCTTGCACGGCTGGTGGGAATGTGAATTGGTACAGCCACTATGGAGAACAGTATGGAGTTTCCTTAAAAAACTACAAATAGAACTACCATATGACCCAGCAATCCCACTACTGGGCATATACCCTGAAAAAACCATAATTCAAAAAGAGTCATGTACCAAAATGTTCATTGCAGCTCTATTTCTAATAGCCAGGAGATGGATACAACATAAGTGTCCATCATCAGATGAATGGATAAAGAAGATGTGGCACATATATACAATGGAATATTACTCAGCCATAAAAAGAAACGAAATTGAGCTATTTGTAATGAGGTGGATGGACCTAGAGTCTGTCATACAGAGTGAAGTAAGTCAGAAAGAGAAAGACAAATACCATATGCTAACACATATATATGGAATTTAAGAAAAAAAAATGTTATGAGGAACCTAGGGGTAAGACAGGAATAAAGACACAGACGTACTAGAGAATGGACTTGAGGATATGGGGAGGGGGGAAGGGTGAGCTGTGACAAAGCGAGAGAGTGGCATTGACATATATACACTACCAAACGTAAAATAGATAGCTAGTGGGAAGCAGCCGCATAGCACAGGGAGATCAGCTCAGTGCTTTGTGACCACCTAGAGGGGTGGGATAGGGAGGGTGGGAGTGAGGGAGATGCAAGAGGGAAGAGATATGGAAACATATGTATATGTATAACCGATTCATTTTGTTATAAGGCAGAAACTAGCACACCATTGTAAAGCAATTATACTCCAGTAAAGATGTAAATAAATAAATAAATAAATAAAATAAAAGACATGTTTAGTCCATTTTTTAAAAAAAAGCAAAAAAACCTATGACAACTCTTCATAGGCTGACCATGATTCCTTCAATCAGGCAGTTGAACTTGATAACAACTCTCAGGAACTAATACAAAACATATTATTTACACATATACCACCCAATATGATAACACACACACACACACACACATAAAGTGACCTCAAATGTAAGAAGTGATAACATTCCAAAACATCTTTTTAAAGTTCATTTAATTGGTGCAAAATTGGATTGCATTTTCTTCGAAAAACAAAATTATATAAGGTGTTGAATTTTATAGGGTAAGCCCTTAAAGCCTCTTTAGCTCACAGTATAGTTAAAGAGATGAACAGTATCATCACATACATTAGCCAAACTGTATAGCATTGATTCCATGGGAAAACGCATTTACAAGTAGTGTAGTGGCATTCCTCCATCCTCCTGCCACACCCTCACCAAACCACACATTCCTATCTTTGGAAGGATCCTCTCCTTATTCACCACCCCACTGCCACGGTTTAAGTAGCAAGAGCTTTTAATTAGAAGGAGACAAGAAAAAGTATTCTTCATGCCTAAGTTTAATACCTAGAGAATTGACTTCAATGTGCAAGGACAACATGTAATTCTATGCTCATTGCCCAACATATCATTATGATTCCTAAAATAAAATCTTTATGGATAACAATTTATAGAAACTTCAATGCCTTAATATTTAAGTTTCTTTGAGTTAATCCCTCCACCACCTTCAGGCAAAAAAACTGTCTTGCTAGTGGAAATAATTTTACGTATGTTGAAGATATGATTTCTGAGGAGTCTATGTGGAATATGGCAACTGTGCATGTCTCTGGGATTCTTGCTCTGCAATTATAAGATGAAGGACATACTGCATATCTGAATAATGTATCATACTTTCAATCCAAGCCTTGATTATGACAAGTCTTAGAAAATTCAAGACAGAGTTCAGATAAAAGATTTCTTACCCTGGGGTCAAAAAACCTTGTTTTGGAATCCAAAAGAGACACATTTAAAATTAGATTTAAAAAAAAATGTAGAGTCTCCGAACTCTAATAGTATTACACTCTCCGGTTTTATGTCCCTAATCAAATTTTACGACAAAATTATAAGACATTATTTTTGCACGAATAAAATATTTTAACATATAAATAAGCAAAAATGACTTCACTCAGACATACCTTGTTTAGCTTCTACTGTTAAATAGTTGCAAAATCATCTCACTAACTACTTTGTCTTAAATTGCATAAAAGTTAAAAATCAAATTAAGTAAACCATTGTGATATTGGATAAAGTGTTAATGAAAGCAAAGTGATTAAATCTCAAGCTTCCTGAAGTTTAATGTACACACTGTGTGCTTGTGTTTGATTATAAAGAAAGCATAATACAGCTTAAAATCTTCCCTAAAATCAAGGTATTCAAATATACTAAACCTAAAAACATTTATTTATAATGTATTTTATTCTACTTCTTAGAGTGAAAATATTTTCCCTTTCCTCTTGCATTCCATTTTTTACAGTAATCCTATAATAGGTTTACTCTTCCATTAACAAAAAAAATTAAAATTTAGTTATAACACACATTTAAGAGAGTCACTAGTATATAACACACATTTAAGAGAGTCACTAGTGGCAGAACATAATCAGTTTTCTGAACTTAAAAAAATGATTGAAAAAAAATTTTTTTAATAAAAGCAATACATGTAAATGGTTAAAGGAATTATAGAGGAACTTACAATTATAAGCCATAATCTCCTGATTATCCTCCCCACTGTGTCCAGCTCCTCAGATATATATACTTGGAGCCCCTTTCTGTTGTTAATTTTCCATAGCTGCAAACAATAAGCTATTATTTTTTTTTAATTTGAACATATATGCTCATTTTTATTCAGTTATTTAACAATAACCATTGAAATTCAGCTATAATAGGTTAATATTTAGTTTATTTATATCATGCTCCTCTTTGCAATATAGTTTTAACACTATTGTCAATTACTCTATTAGTGATATTTGTATATTTGTAAGTACCATATTTAAATCTCTATTTCTTGCTCTGTCAACCACAAATAGTATATCTTGATTTTCCAGTTTTTAAGATGAGCATATTAACGCCTCAACCCTTGAACTCTACCCCATTCTGTCTTCTTGCTGCTGTCATTTTACTTTTTATTTTGTTGAGGTTAATAACATTTATATTCTGTTCTGTAAACTCAGCTGAAAGGGCTATGTGCTCAAAGTATCCCTTAGAACTCTAAGTCACATTCCATAAAAGTGGAGGAAGTTACAATCTCTTTCAGTTACCTTCTCCATCCCAATTTCCTGTTCCAAGATTGTAGTCACATTCTTAAGGGGAAAGCACCCTGTTATATTTATAACACACTGAAAAGTAATCAAAAACTTGAGAATGTTGAAGGAATTTATCCTGAAGAAGATGTTAGAGGTTGGGGAAAAAAGAGTTATGAAATATATGTTTAAATTTCTAAAAGGCTTTCATGTGTAAATAGAATTTCTATTGGGCACCAAGGGAATGGAATAGCAATGGAATAATTCATGTTTTGATGTAGAAAGCAGGAGAATAACAGAACCAGTCAAAATTAGAACTCATGGGGCTTAAACATAGGCTGATGACCCCTTAGCAATTACACTGCCAAAGGTATTCAAAAGAAAGTTCATGAAATGATGGTTTTAACAGAACTTCATTATTTGAAATTGGAATACAAAGAGCATCAAAAAACAGAAAAGTCCACATCTATAATTACAACGTAACTATTCAAACATGGTTTTATTTGTAATTATCACAGTTGATATAATTAAAAGTAAACTTACCAACAGTGACCAGTAGTAGCCTCCTATTAGCTTCACCATTGCTTTCAAATACACATTGATCGTTTGACTTAATCAAAGCCTTTAAACAGGAATCAAATTATATATTACATATTTCTGTCTTGATGTTACCTCTGACTCTATGATTAGATAAGGAATTCACTTCTCTGTGTCTTTGGTGTGACTAACACTGGTAGATTAAAAAAAATTAAAAACAAATAAAAGAACTACTGTAAAGATTTCTAATTCAAGAATGAACTCCTCTTTTTCTCTCTTGAAGTATCATTAGGACTTTTTATGTTGTGTGTAATCAAATTCCCAGACAACATAGCGGTAAGCATGAAAAGTTCAGGGTTCTCTGACTTCCCATATGGTTTGATCTGAATTCTCGCAATGCTGTTAGGATTATTTTTTTCTTAATATCATATCCTTTCTAGGACTGGCTTTTCTCTCTCTATAGCAAATAGCTGCAACAGTCCCTTTACAATCTTATACCCCAATGTCCAAAAGAAAAGAGCCCATATTTCCCCATGTTTCCTCAGAGGAAAGAGGAAGCTTCATACTCAGAGGACACCAGCAAATATTTGCAATGTCTTATTGGTTCAAACTGACTCACAGACCCAGGCCTGATGAAATGAATGTGGGCAGGAGAGTGGGCTTCATAAATTCAGCTTCTAGCCTGGTTGGGTCAATATTACCCAAATCATAGTTCTATGAATAGAAGTAGTACAGTTCTTCAGAGTGAAGTTGGGGTTCTGTTACCACGAAGTGGGTGTGGGCAGCAGGAAGAATGTTTGCCAGTGGCAAAATCATTTCACTGTAAGAACTTAGTTGTGCAGGGTTGGTTTGCACATATAATTATCCACTAGTCTAAAAGTTGAGACAGAATAATTCAAGTCTAATAGCTGCGACTTTTTCAAAATTTGAAGAAGTTCATGTTTAATTACCACTAAGAAGCTATGTGCTATATTCCCCATCTGTTGGAAGGCCTTAAGCACTAAACAAAGAGAGATATATGAAACCTTCTTTGTCAGACCAAAGTGTTGAAAATCTGAGAAGTGCTAAGGGCAGAGAAGATTGGAATGATATGGTTAAAGCTGAATTTAAGGTGAAGTATTTTATCTGAACCATTTGAAGTGAGAAGCAACTTTAAAATTTATGAGAATTATGGTTTCTTAGGAATTCCCTGTTTCACCTGGTTGAGCACATATATTGATATAGAGTATTTAATCATGTCTAAAGGAAAGAACCCTGAAGGAGAAATGGCTGTATTTCTCCCGTGGTAAGTTTTTAGAAGAAAATGGAAAACAGTTCTCAATAGCATTCAGGCTTGAAATGCTAAGAACAGCCATTTCAGCTAAGGAGGTATGGTACTGGCCAGATCTGGGAGCTAAAGACAAGTCAGGAGAGAGCAATTCCTAAGGAAGAATATTTTCATTTCTCAGAAACAGTAGTCTATATAAAGGGGTATATTTACCTCAGAAGGATCTTGCTGAGGAATCGCAGTTGGGGGAGACAGCAGCACAGAGCTAAAAATGTGGCTCTGGGGTTGACTCTTTAAGGTTAAAATGCTTAAAATCCTGGCTGTATCACCTCTAAATTGTATGGCTTTGGGCAAGTTGCTTAAGCTCTTTGGTCACACATCCCTTATAGGTAAAATGGTGATATTACTAGTTCCTGGTTCATTGCATTGTTGTGATAAAATCATGCAAAGCCCATACAAGTATAGTGTTTGACTCCCAATAAATAGTGTTTGACTGCCTTTAATAAATCTGAGCTAACAATAATAATGGGGATAACCCAAGAAGTTTATCCTGAGTGGAGTACAGTTGTACTCTGGAAGGAACTGTGGAAGTCTAGGGGAAAAGAAAGACATAAAAAGATTTAGATGCACCATCTGGTTCAAATAGACCCAACAAGTTCACCATCAATCCCCTAGGAAATGATGGTTCATTCCAAGGCACTTAACAGAAATCTTGATTTCTCTCTTTGTCTACATTTTCTTTTCACGGCTAAACTTTGACCGCTTGTGCACCTTTTTTTTAATTCCACTGTTTTCACTACATGTGTATGGAATAGATAAAATGAGTCTCATCCCCTCATTTGAGATCTCCAGGTAAATACAGATATTAAATAGCAGTCTAGAATCAAAACACAGCGTGCTCGCTGTTAGTACATGATCAGTTTATAACCACTCAAAACTGGACATCCATTAGAATGATAATGTCTCCTTAAAGCAGTCAGTCTCCAACTTGGTTGCATATCAGAAACACTTGTAGAACTTTTTTAAAAAAGAACACATGATGGAGGTTACTTCTCAAGATGCTAATTCAGTAAGTCTAGGTTGAGGCTAAAATACTGTGATTTTAAAAATTTTGGGGGGTAGTTCTGATGTGCAATCTAAAAATCACTGCTGTGAGAATACTATTATCCTGTAATGATAGTAACTGATATCCATTGGTCGTTTACCAAGTGCCAGGCACTACTCAGTGTGGTTTACATGAATTAACTCATTTGACCCTCAACTCATCTAATCCTCACAATTATCCTAACAGGTAGGCTGCTATTGTTATTCCATTTCACAGATGAGAAAATTGAGGCATGGGGCGGTTAACTAACTTGCCCAAAGCAGCATGGCTAGTAAGAAGTGGAGCTGGGATTGAAACCCAGGAAGGCTGGCTCCAGAGGCCACTTATTGCCTGGAGGTATTAGAAAGCAAAGCAAACTTCTGGCACTCACCCTCAAGGAATTAGTGGAGGTAAATTAGGTGAGGAAAATTATCGTTAGTTATTATCTCTATGGCAAAGGGGAATTCTGTGCAGCACTACAGTGGGAGCTTCTTTGGACAGAGCAGTGTGTTTCTGTCACACCCTGTCAAGATAAGACTGTGACTGATCACAGACCAGGTGTCTGGAGGAAATCAGGCCCCCTGAGGAAAGTTGTAGAAGGAAGAAAACTTCTAACGTTCAAGTGATATTTAGTCATGGTTCTTCAGGAACTAATTGCCTACAGCAGACTGGTCAGCTCTAAGGAAGGCCAGCAACTGTCCCAGAAAGATGGTCGCCCTAATTCTGGAGAGACAACTGAAGGAGACAAACTTGGATACCTCCAGCCTGAGTCCATGGGTTCTATTTAGTAATAATGAAAAACAACCAGCTAGAGATATCAGTACCATCTAAGTTTGTTGGAGAGAAGATGGGGTGAATCATATAGGTGTATACATATATTTATGCTTATTTGATTCTGTGGGCAAGAACTGTAAGTTCTTTACAGGCATTTTCAAACAAAATTATTGGCCATCGTTGTTCAGAAATAGCCAGAGACATCTGATTTCTTCTCGTGATCTGAAGCAAAACACATGCATGATGCTTATATTTTTTTGTTCAGAAACACATATGTGATACTTACTCTTTACTTTAATTAATGTTTGTCAATGGCTCTTTTATGCAAGAAATGGAACTTAGAGCCAATTTAAAGAACTTGACAAATTTCAATTTGTGTTGCTGTGAATGTGAATTATTAATGTCATTTTTAAGTTAACGTGTTTCTAAAATACTGAAACAAGCCCTTGGCAACAAAGGTATTTTAACATTTTATTCAAGCTACACCTAAGTCTTAAGTAAATCACGAAACAACAACCTTAAAACTTTTAGAATTTGCTGAGAAAATTCCTCGTCTTCCAAGTACTGACTTTAAAAAATTTCAAAGGTGTTTCTGAAAATGTTATGTATTTGACATAAACAAATGGAAATTATTTATTAGAAACCTCTATGAACATTGACCTAATTTCTAGCTAAGAAGGATAATGAAAAAGCAAATTTTATAAAGATAAACGTAGTGTTTTTCCAAGTTCACTTACAAAAGCAAAAAGGCAAAACACAATTTTAGTTCGTATTTCTGTCAAGTATAGACAGTTGTGTACACTATTGAACTGGTGACAGGCACACTCAGTTAAAAATAAAGCTATTCCGTCCATCACTTAACCCCTGTGAATATAAACGTAACCCAAATAAACCTAGCCAGCTTCATAAGCCATCTAGGTATCATGTCACATTCTAAAAACCATTAATTCAACATCTCACCATGCTGAAAAGTGATTTAAGTCTTTACCAGAGGCAATGGAATGGATAATTCAGGGTGATTACAGTCCTATCCCACAAGGAAATGTTCTCTTCCTTCAACCTCTCCCATCACTCTCCCTAAATCTCATCCAACAATGACATTTTTCTTGCTTCCAACTGTAACCTTTCCAGATCTACCTTTTCTTCTGAAACAGTAGTTTTCTAGCCTTTAAAATCTAAATAAATCTAAACTTCTTAATCCATATTTTGCTCAAGACCAGAAAAGTAAGTGAGCCAGGGAAATAGTGCTCTGTGTGTGTGTGAATATTTGCTATTGTTTCCATTGTACATGAAAGGAAACATCCTTTATAGCCTTATCATATTGAAAAAGGCCCCAACTAAAGTAAGTATCCTTGTCATTTCCTCTCAACCATTCCACATCTCCAGTGTTTGCCACTTATTAAAGGGTTCCAAGAACACTTGAGTCCAGATTGTTTTAGGATTTTAAGGATAATGGACCCGTACCACCCAATAACAGGATCATGTAGCTACTGAGTATTTCAAATATGGCTGCTTCACATTGAGATTACAATAAGTGTAAACTAAATCCCACATTTCAAAGACTTAGTATATAAAAAGAATATAAAATCTCTCATCAAACATGGTTTTTACTCATTGCATTGAAATAATCATGTATTTGATATATTGGGTGAATTAAAATATATGCTGCTGAAATGAGTTTCACCTGTTTCTTTTTACTTTTTAAAAGTGACCCCTTAGAAAAAATAAAATTACATATTCGGCTCGCATTTGTGGTTCAAATTAGATTACTACTGAACAGCTCTGTACACTATTACCTTTTTCAGACTTCACAGGCCTCAGTGGAAAAAAACAAAACAAAACAAAAAAAACAGCACTTAGGGTGTTTAAATTAATGAGGAAAAAATAAATTGACTGTTTCAGCATAGCAGATGGTCAGAGACAAAGCTGAGCTAGACTTTGCCTCCTTTATAATTTTTAAACCTGGGAGAATTTTTATTAAAAGAAACTTGTTTATATGTAATGAAAACATTTTCTAGTCAATTTAAAAAATACAACATTTTCCATCTGTGCTATAATCCTATCTGGTTCTTTTTAACCCAGCATGTTAATCACATAGTGCTTAGATTCTAATAAAAGCCCCATATCTATTTTCACCTTGTAACTGTCTGTAGAGGCATATTTTCTTCAGTAGGGTAAACAGAAAAGCTTAACTCTTGATTCCAGCAACAACTGGTTGGGTCAACAACTGTAATCACAGTAGACATCAAGTCTTTGAGCCTTAACTTGCCAGGCAAAGGGGATTGCGCTACATGAAGGTGTTAATTTCATGCTTGAATAGCACTGCACTATTAAATCAGAAAATTGCGTTACAGTCCTCTCACATCACGGAAACTGCTGCAAGCAAGCCTGCCTCTAAGGAGCATTTGAGAGAATTTCACTGAGAACAAGACACTGAAAACACAAACACACAAGAAGAAAAACAAAGTTTCTTTTATGATTGCACACTTTGGCTTAAAACTTTTATTTTCATACTTTTTAGGGTTTTGATTACCACTTGCATTTTTCAAGTTAAAGCTAACGACAGAAGAATTCAAGCAGCGCTATTGTAGTTATAAAAATGTGCATCTTTCTCTATTTTTTTTCTCTGAGGTGAGGCAATTTTTACTAATGTTGGTAAAACAGCTTTACTTACCACTAAAACATTCTCTCTGCACTCCACCTTAGTAAGAGCGGTGATGTGTGTTGTTAGTCATACATATTTAGTCTCAGTCTATTTTTTTCTAAATTAACTTCTAATTTTTATCCCACTTCTTAGTTTTATATGCCCTATTTATGGCTGAGAATGTCTCCATTCTCTCTATATGTGCTTTTATCAGAAAGGTTAGAAAAAAATGAAAGGTCAGGAAGAAGAATTATGTATGAAGGGAAACACTTTAATCATCCCAGTTCAAAGTGTTTCCTTTATATCACCTCATTCAAAACTTTCACTCCTATGACATAGGATTATTCGATCTGTTTTTCATATTAGGAAACTGAGGCACACTACATTTAAATAATTGATTCAAGACTATTATAGTTAGTAAGTGGAGAAAGCAGAGACTTAAAAATAATTTCAATTTAAGGCAAGGTGCAGAAAACTGAAAGGCCGTATTTTGGGTGTGAGATAATGCTTTATATTTTAAGAATGAAATAAAATACTTGTTTTCCCTATGATGACTTTTTGTTTCCAACTCAAAAGTAAACAAAAATAATAACAGTCACATCTTACTCCATTTGTTATATGCAAGTATAAATGAAACATTCACCAATCTAATTTAGAAATAGTCTGCTGTTTATCAAATGTTCTTTGCTGTTAGGAGATTAATATGCTTATCTTTTCCTGATTTAACATTAATAAGTACTAATTAACTTACATGCAAAGCTTCAGCTGGGCTAATAATCATAGCATTTTTTTGTGTTTTTGTTTTCCTCAGCTGGTAGTCAGCCTAGTAATGGATTTTACTTTTATTCAAAATGGATACATTTTATGACTATAATTTATAATAACTTTTAATAGACTACTTTAAAAAATCTTGTAACAATGAATCTCTGCAGTGCATACCTTTATTTTTCTGCCTACTAGCTACTCCCTTCTTCAGGGACAATGCTATTCTTTATCTGGGTATTGTCATCATCCTATACTCTATCCATTTAGTACAAATGGGGACTTCCGTGATTTCAGTTCTTGGTCATTATTCTGTGTGGTCCAGAGTGTTTGTCTGACCAAAGGTGGTCCAATGAGTCCCTTCCCTGTTAATTTTTGGCCATCTATCCAGAGGAGTCAAGTTACTATAAGATAAAAATTTGGAAGGCCATGTTTTCCACTGTTTGGGGAAGTGGTACAACAGTGTGAGCACATGAAGTTAGTGCAGAGAAAAGAGTGGAAATGAGAAACAGAGAAAGATGCCCAATTCCCAGCTGCATCACTACTCTTTCCTTGGCTTAATTATTCTGTAAAATAAGGAAATTCTTCTCATCAACACTAACAGAGGATGACAATGTACATTATTTACCTCATATTGGTGAACTAATGAGTTGTATTTCTGTTACTTATAGTCAAAAGAACCCTAATAAAAATGCCATAGGAACAGAAAAGATTTTTACTTTATTTTTAACTGTAATATAAACAAAATTCCATCTTTAATATATTCAATATGTACTTCAAATTAGTTGTACTTCTTTCCCCCATTTTCAGTTTTTAATTTCTAAGTGTGATCTCAGGTAGTTGTTCAAGCTTCGAATCTAATAGTTTTGAACTAATATGTATCCCTGTTCTACTAGAATTTTTAGCATGATTACTGAGTCATGTGCTGTAGTAATTATAAAGGATAGATTATCTATACTTATACATTTATAAATGTACCACTGGACTTACTTGCCTCAACTAGCATTTTCAAAAGAGGGAAATGTCCAAAATCACCAAGAGGTGAGCACTGATATATTAGATGCTTGCTCTTGCTCAAACCCCTCAGAACTGATTCCACCAGAGATTTCAACACACGTTTCAAAACTTTTTTTCTATCTTGTCCTTATACATTTACTCATCTATTTCAAGAAGTTTCTAAGAATGATTAAACAGAAGAAGTTATTAAAATTATATTTAAATAATCAAAACCACATTTATGTGGACAGTTTAAAATAACTTGAAATCATATATATTTGACACAAAGCATCAAGTTCAAGGATTTTATTATGTCTTGATCAAGCAACATGGATTGGTAGTCCAGAATTTGCTGTTCCTCATATAACCATGACAGTTTTCTGTAGCACAATAAATTCACCAATTCAGATCGTTGTTGTAAAATGTATAAAACTAGAAACATCGCAAGACTGCTTAGGTGCCATTTCATTTTCATAATAGACTCAGTCTCTTTTGGTTCTCTTATTTTATCATGCTTCTTACATTTACTCAGGCTAATATGGTGGCTAGTGAGAAAAGTGCTCTCCCAATATACAGTTTGTTTATATAAATTTTGAAGAGATGTTGGAACACTTCCTTGACATCTGCCCTCCTATATGGTTTAGCTTAAGTTTGAAGACAAAGAGAGGGACTACAAGTAATGCAACCCATTATTCTATTTTTGAATTTTAATTAATTAATTTTTATTAAAAAATTTTTTATACAGCAGGTTCTTACGCAACCCATTATTCTAAATTAGTCCTCCTGTGCATTCAGGATCAAAGTCATAGGTTTAATCTGAAAATCTCCTTAAAACTGTGAAAAACAATTTTACAACTTTAGCTCACAAACATCCATAGCTAATTTCAAGGAGAATCAAGTAAAGAAACGTGGATGGGTTGTTGCAGTGTTTCTCAAATAGCTTCCAAACGAAACTAAGATGTTATTTGCCTTTATTTCAGAGTTGACATTTGCACTGATGGTTTAAAATCAATGGTGAGTAATTGTTGGCTCCTTCAGCATCAAACTGTATGAGAGAACATTAAATCCTTCAATATACCTCCCAGTAAAAAGCAATAGTAACACATCTCCCAGCAAACAAGCGATACAAACACCTTTAAATATTCTGTGTGATGAAATGGAAAGTACGTCTCTGATAGTTAATTTTATGTGTCAGTTTGATTGGGTGAAGGGATGCCCAGATACCTAGTATAATATTATTCCTGGATGTGTCCGTGAGGATGTTTCCAGGAGAGATTAGCATTTTAACTGGTGAACTGAGTAAAGCAGATGCCCCCCCACCGCCAATGTGGGTGAGTATCATTCAATCTGTTGAGGGCCTGAACAGAACAAAAAAGCAGAGGAAGGGAGAATTTGCTCTCTCTCTGTCTGAGCTAAGATATCCATCTTCTTCTGCCCTTGGGCATGAGCACTCCTGGTTCTTGAGCTTTTGGACTCAGATAGGGATTTATACCATCAGCCTCCTTTACCGCCACCCCCAACTCCCATTCTCAAGTTTTAGACTCAGACTGAATTACACCACCCACATTCCTGGTTCTCTAGCTTGCACACGGCAGACAGTGGGACTTCTCAGCCTCTATAACTGAGTGAGTCAATTCCTATAATAAATCTCTCTCTCTACACACACACACACACACACACACACACACACACACACACACACACA